>NW_026273322.1:285000-370000 GCF_020536995.1 Dreissena polymorpha | reverse complement strand
ATAATATTTTTCTATCATGGTTTGTTGTCGAATAACCCACAGTAAGGAGTATAGATGCGTAGGAATTAAAACACGAGTGCGAAGCTCGAGTGATTTGATAACAAGCATCCATACTCCTAACTGTGGGTTATTCGACAACAAACAATCATAGAAAAATATTATTTCGATTCTAACACGATTCTGATTGATTTGGTTCAAGCTTTTTGACGTGAACTATATTTTACAATACTCCGCCCTTCTTAGTACAAAGTTCACTATTTAGTGACGTCATTGAATTGTACAAACATATGACGTCGCTTTTATTCCTAAATATTTTGCAAATGACGTCACTTTCATG
The DNA here is from genome assembly GCF_020536995.1 of Dreissena polymorpha. Taxonomy (NCBI): domain Eukaryota; kingdom Metazoa; phylum Mollusca; class Bivalvia; order Myida; family Dreissenidae; genus Dreissena; species Dreissena polymorpha. The sequence continues at coordinate 369,663 of NW_026273322.1, read as the reverse complement.
GAGAACAACAATCGTAGAAACTAAATCACGTCACGTGTATTGATGCTACTGAAAAGCTGACATGCTATAAATGTTTTCTTAATTACGTTTCTTAACAAATGACATTCTTTGCAGGCGTGGTTATGGCACTTATCATCAAATGTACAATTTGTTGTGTCATTACATTTATATACATGCTACATTTATTACATTTCTTTTAGAGCGGGATTTAGCATGTGCATTTTACTGCAATATTTTCTATATTTATTCGGAACTATTTTCGAAACATTAAGCTTCGCCCAGAATTTATTGTAGAATAACCCACACTTGATTTCCTTCTTTGTCTATAGAAAACAAGTCGCGTGCCGTGTAAGAATAATGTATATAGTTTACAATTTAATGATAACTGCATTTTCTCATGTTCAGGAATCAACTTCAATCATCGAATAGTCCTCAAGGTGAGTGATTGATATTATTATTACAGTACCAGGCTATTTTTATTAGATTTAACGCAAACGTCATTTATTAAATGATTCATGCTAAAGATCATGTGTTAAATGATGCATATGGCGGTTCACGCAATGTTCTCACCTAAAACAACATACACATACTTTTTGTCACAGTGTAATAAAACAACAACACATGTATAAACATGAAAGACGTGTAGTAACCCTTAAACACATTCAATGACAACTGTGATATATATTTATTGTTTCAAAATTGATCTGCACATCTATGGTAATAACGTTTTTTTTAACACATGTGTGTTTGTGGTTAATATCGAGCTCAGTGTTTTGTGTGTTTAACAATAAATCGATTTTAATCCCGAAGGTTTCGGACTGACTGTTCAATTGCCGCAACCATATTTTGAATCCGTGTTTACTGTTAATTTTTGTATTACACGTAGTATCGTGTATTTTATAGGCAATTGTTACATAAATGAATAGTGGGGTTTATCAAAACAATCTCTCAAAGGTTTGTTTGTATTTCTATTTTACACTTGGTGTAACAATACATTATCACATTAGATTAGCTATTCTATTGAGCAAATAACACTTTTATGAATGCCTCTATTTAAAAAAAAATATTTTAATATAGTTAAGAAAAATCACTCTTTTTATTCCAAATACAGAAAGGATTACACATATATTTTAGTACAATTGGTTCCAAACGTCATTTCTTAAATGAAACATGCTTAAGATCATTTTTAAATGATATTTATGCCGGTTCACGCAATTGGTTCAATTAATACAACATTCACATACTTTTTGAAAGTTTCGGACAGACTGTTCTAATGCCGTAACGAAAATGTTAATTCGTGTTTTCTGTTAATGTTTGTATTTCACGTAGTATCGTTTATTGTATAGGCAATTGTTACATAAATGAAAAGTGAAGGTTATTAAAACAATCTCTTCTAAGTTTCTGGCTTTTTTTCTATAATATACTTGGTTTAAACATTTTCACTTTTGACCAGGTATTGTATTTAGGAAGCAAAATTTTCTTGTATGCCTATGATTAATAAACATTTTTAGTATAGTTCAAAACAATCATTCTTTTTATTCCAAATACAGGAAGGATGGCTCTGCATGCCGTTCAACTGTAAGTATCTACGTAAAACGCTTATAAACGTTTGTTAAAATTGGAGTTTGAATATAAAATGGTAAACAATTGTATTCAAATATTCGTTATCAATGACAGTTAATTAAAGGGGCCTTTTCACAGATTTTGGCATTTTTTTAACTTATACATTAAATGCTTTATATTGATAAATGTAAACATTGGATCGTAAAAGTTCCAGTAAAAAATCAAGAAAAAAAATAAAAAAAGGAAAAGAACATTGCCCGGAGCAGGTTTCGAACCAGTGACCCCTGGAGTCCTGCCAGAGTCCTGAAGTAAAAACGCTTTAGCCTACTGAGCTATTCCGCCGAGTACACATTTTTGCCGTATTTTATACCTTATATAAGCAATCTTCGTAGTTTCACAAAATTAAACGACAAAAACAGAACTCTCCAAATTATTCAATCGTTTCGCGTTGCAACGCTTTATAATTTTTAGGTTTTAAAATCGTCAAAAGATGCATATAATGGCTATATTAGAGCATGGTTAATGTTCAGTATTACTGTTTCCTCACAAATATCATAACTAAAACGAAAACTTACGAATCTGAAACAACTTTTTTTCAATTTTGTCAATTTACCAAAGCGTGGAAAGATCCCTTTAATGTATATAGTTTACAATTTAATGATTACTGCATTTTCTCATGTTAAGGAATCAACTTCAATCATCGAATAGACCCCAAGGTGAGTGCTTTATTTCATTCAAGTACCAAATTATGTTTAGTAAAATTAAACCCAGACGTCATTTCTTAAATGATATATGCTTAAGATAATTTGTTGAATGATGTATAAGGCGGTTAACGCAATAGGTTAACTTAATACAACATACACATACTTTTTGTCACAGTGTATTAAAACAACAACACACGAAAGAGTTGTTAAAACCCTAAAACGCATTCAATGACAGTAATGGTTTATTTTATTTCTACAATTTAATTAAAACAGTTCATTCATTTTGATGTAATGTTCGATGACGTCCATGACAACACTATCAAACATTGTAATTGATGTAGTACAAAAGTACGACATGAACGTGGACACACATAACGCAGAGGCCAAAGAGGAGGAAAATGACGACAACGATGTGGGCAAGTCCTCAGACTTCGTAAATTAGGAAAATTACAGCCAAGGGGAGAAAAACAAAGAATATGTAAACGAAGAGTTCTATATTATAGTTAAAAATAGTACACATAGGGAAATTACGTACAAAAACCATCTTACATGTATATAACGCGTGATTTCTGTGAGTGCCAATTGTCAAATGCCCTAATGCAAATGTACATGTTAGTTTTGAAAATGTTGATACGTACACCCATCAAAGGGCATGCTTTATAAAAATAAACGTCCAAGAAATAAACTTCTTGATTTGAGCATTTCCGGGACAAAGCTGTTACGCACAAAAGAAGGACGTAATTATTTTACATGAAGTCAATGCCTGTTTATGGTATTCGTAAATATTGTATTTGTATATGAGGATTGGAAATTCTTCAGTTTGTTGTCTTTTTAATAAAATGATAAAATATTTTGAAGAAATTGTTCGCTTCAAATGATTATCTGGTGATAATGTCAAACACGTTTATTTGCTCGGCACGAATACATGTACCACTAGCCAATGTTAATGGTTCAGGTTTTTAAAACCTCTGTAAATAAACTTATAACAGTACATTTTCTATCATTAGTCTATGAACATTTGTAAATGCAATAAGCGAGCATCTGCGAGAATTACAACGAAATTCATGGAGTAAGATATGACGAGTTGTAGTTGGTAAAGCTTTTAAAGACTTTTACGTCAATTGGTGATTAATTTATCATTTCGCTAAAACGGCATCATGATCTTGGTTATTCAAACCATAAGAATCCTATTAAAACACTAACTATTATCTAACATATGCTATAGAAGAAATCAAATCACAACATTTGTTCGTTTTGCACAAGAAACTAACAAAAGTTTTTTTTAACTATTAATGTTATTTAAACAGCAATTTCAAAATACGATGTTATTGTTTCTATATATTCCTTTATTTTAACTATTTAACCATGGTTATTTATGAGGCGAGCATATAATTTATTAATGTAAAGTTATGTTATACAATTATAAAATCTACATTTTTTCCAAGTATATTTCTGAGGAAAGAATGTTTTTTTTACCGTTATTTTATTCCTGAGGTTAATGATGAATTGTGTACTGTAATTTTATGTACACTCGAATATTCTAGCAATTAAAGTGTATTTTTTTCCCTATTTGAATATTCTAGCCACTATACTGTTATATATTATATAGCTTTTTTCCTATTTGAATATTCTAGCCATTAAAGTGTATTATATTATATAGTTGTTCTCCTATTTTAATAGTGTAACCATAATATTGTTTTATATCATAAAGCGTTATGTCTAAATGAATGAGTTGATTTAAGAAAATTTTCATACGTATTGTGTTACTTATTATTATTATTATTATTATCAACTTTTGTTATGCGAATATTTGTTACATTTCAAAAGGCCTTTTCCGTAGATAGATAAATAGTTTCCATATTTTAACAATTATTCCAAAAATGGTATTACAGTATATATAAAAAAGCTCAGTAGCACTATTCAATATAGACAGTATAATATTTTTGCAATTTATATACTGAGAAAGGAAAGTTTCATCCATGACCCTTAAAGGATCATTAGCTTTTCACCATTGTGTTGTCTCACAGTTTTGCATTTATTCTGTATGTCTAATATACTATTTAGATTTTGGTAGAACTTATTTCTAGTTCTAGTTACATGTATGTATGTTATGTTTTTTTAAGCGGTGTATCCATGGTTTGCTGGCAGCATTTCTTCTGATATAATAACAAGTTAGTGGTTGAGCATATAATAGACTTTTGGTTTATTTCTTGATGAACATCAATTTTAAATGCAATTGAAGCAATCTAACGAAGCAACCATGTCTCGAAAATGTTGTTCAAATTATTCTCCTGATTAAGATTGAAAAACAATATTTGTACGAATATGAACGTTTGGTTTCTGTATAAAGTATCGTAAACACCATGTTTTAAAGTCTCTAGCTTATAATTTGTGTCAGATTTGTGGAGTATCATTATTAATGTTTTGCGATGTTTTTTTTAAACACATGTTCAAATTCTTAATAACCATACTATAGTAACATAAAGCATGAATGTCTCGCTTCGTAAATTCAAAGAATGTGTTTTTGCGCATTTCGTATTCCGAAATATATTGAAAGAGACGTAAGTGAACGTAATTATAATATGAACCATTAACGTGTGAAGCATTTGAAAACGTGATTAGAAAACATTATTCATTTAAAAACAAGTTCAAAATACGTATATTTATATTATTTTTTTACCGAATATATGACAAAAAAAATATGATTCATTCGTTTTGCAAACTATCTTAAATTTTCTTTTCTACATTGTATGCTTGTTTTTATATCAGTATTTTTGCATTGAATTTGCAAAACTTTGCATATTTAATAATTAAATTCATCTTTATTTTTCAGTATCTTTTTTTTTTAATTTTCACCCCATATTTGTCAATATTTTTTTTTCAATTATCGATCTGTACCTGTAGTGAATACATTTTGGGAAATTTGAATGTTTATCGCATTTTTTGATAACCTGTGTTATATAATATTGCTGTAAAAAACGCACATCTTTGTAACCTACATCATGATGTGAGAGTGAGCTATGCTTTGTATGCTGTATTGTATGTATGAAAATAAAATCATTCGCCATAAAAACAACTGTTCATGTATTTGTATTGTTTTGACAAGATTCTTGTTAATTACGCCTGTCTCAATGATTGAGTATATTTTCTTGTGTGAATTCGTTCGTTCTTCGCTGCAACTCGGAATTGCAGCTTTATCAGTCATCATGGACTTCAATACAAAAACGAAATACAAATCTTCGCCGGCAAATCTTGCAATTCTACAATAGGCTAACACCAATAAACTCCACGTCAAGACGGCGAATCGCTTGCAAGACCCGTGCACACAGATCAGTCAGTTTAACGCTTTTGGTTTAAATGTCTGCTTTGGGCATACAACCGCTTTCCGGACTCTCTGCCGGGTAATATATACCTTCAACAATCGCCAAGTTCATACGTACAAGAATCTCATAAAGTGTGGGCATAACACAGTTAGTTTTTCCGATTGCAACTTCATTCATAAAGTTATATTTTCAACTAAACTAGCATAAATGTACATCATGACATGACGTCATGGCTAAGCCCCTATGCCTTAACAGCTGATAAAGCGCGTGCGTGATTCGATTTGTCGTTGGTTGAATTGAGAAAAAATCGGGGTCACAGCTAGCGCTTGTTAAAATTTCAAGCGTTGCGGCGATTTAAATTTTTGCACAAATGTACCGCTGTGCTCAAATCGCCTGGGAAAAAAAATGATCTAGAGATGATATTTCGGATGCAAGATCTGAGTTTCTAGTTCAAAGGTCAAATTTAGATCAGTAAATAACTTCATTTATTGGGTTATTGTACTATAAATTATAACAAGTCGTCGCAAGCAAAACATGTATCCGTAGAAAATCAATAATTAAGGCTCTACTTCAATGGAAAAGATCAATGCGTATATCATCATATTGTCGGAAACGGCTTTTGCAGAATACGCTTAATCCCTTTTCCCTAAAACGTGGATGGGACTCTTCACAACCGGAAAGTTGCGTTGCCGACAGCATCTTGAATGTTAAAGCAATGTATTTAATTTACATTTAATAACCCATGAACTAAATAAGTGTATAGATACATATGCAAAGAGAACACATGGTTGGTGACTTTTGAGATAATCTGATATCAGACGAGTCTAAAAGGCGTAGGAATCACACCATTTTAAAGAAATCTGATATCAATTGCATGATATCAAAAGTCAACAAACATATATTCGATTTATCATGTCAATTCTTAAACAGTATTGTTCAAAACTATACCCTTAACATGCCAAATCATACAAGGCGCACATACATATCGTTTTAAAGTACATGACAATATTTACAATATGTATGCAATATATTAGGTTAACTATTTTAAAACGCGTATTCGCAATCGAAGAATCTATGAAGAAAATGTGCGATAACAACTCATCTACTAGAGGCACATTGGCCGCTGCTTCCGGTGCAGTCTTGCCTTTATGGTCACGTATTAAAATCGCATTGGAACTTAATCATGTCCTTTCGTAACTGTTAAGTATGAGAATAGAAAGAGATCTCTAGGTGAGATATTACTTTAAGAACTGTTTCATAGATAACACTTAAAAAATCTTAAATTGAACATAGCCAATAATATATATATATATATATATATATATATATATATATATATATATATATATATATATATATATATATATATATATATATATATATATATATATATATGCGCTCGCTAGAAGTCTATGATCGGAATTTATGCACCCAAAAGATGACCAACTGCCTCAAGTATAATTTAAAGTTTTTTCGAATTGCATATACATATATATTAGGGATGCAAGAGGTTAACCGGTTAACCGACCGAAACGACCATTTACCGGTTACATTTTCGTGAAAAGGTAAACCTAAAGTAATGTTTATGGGTTTTTTTAATGGATTAATTCGTGAGATTTTACGTTTTACGTGCGATAAACTGCCAACTTACGCTGGTGAATAATTAGAACAACACGCCGCACCATCGACGGTTATAAATATCGTTTCAACAAACAAAGTAATAAAGCAATACATCAATACCTTTATGGCTACAAACAGGGGGTACTTTTTGTAATTGGCGCTATTGTTTTGTGTTATTATTTATGCGGAGAGCTGGGACTGTTAGCAAAGACTTAATGGACACATTTATCTAACTCGAAATAAAATCAGTTGAGACATTGGTCGGCTTATTTTGATGTTTGTTCACCAATATCCAACACTGACTGCTCGCGAAAATAAAGTGTGCGTAAGTGACAATTTTATCAAGAATTGCATTCGCAGTTACAAACTTGTGTAGTTAACGTCGTATTTTTTTATCAGAAATTAATATTATTTGTAATTATTTACGTAACCAACGATGCCACCACTACCGTCTGTGGCAAGTTTTATTTAAGAAAGCAATTTATTCAGCTCATTTAATAATAAACATCAATTTAACAGTTATTTTAAATACTAAAATCCTTATATTAAGTATTTGTGCAATTGCTTAAAAGTTTCGATGTACGGTACGTTAACAAACATGCGCGTGAATTATCAACCTGCTGGCACCCGTTGACATGGTGACTTGAAAATAAACAACGTTTCCCAACACTTACGCATTTTGCCCTGAAGCTTTTGTCCGTATCGTCGGCATCCGTGCCATCGGAGCGTGTGTTCTCAAAAACAGTTAGTCTTGTAACAAGGCTCGCAACGCATCAGCCACAAGCAAGTGAACAAAGTCATGTTCTTGACCACATGAACGCTGTATGTTTGTGCATTTTCTGCATATACATGAATGTTTGCTGATATGTTTGAACTGTGGGATAGTCATGCACTAGTTTAACAATTATTTAAAAACATTAAGTTAATTTAAAGTTAAAAATTTAAACAGAATGAACAGAAAAAACACGACATAAATGTGAGCAATACGAAGCGGCCCAAATAAAAATTAATAAATAACAAGTGAAAATGAATATTGGGTAGTTCTTATAACTTTTAACAAGATAGTTTTTGTTTTATAAAAACTGTTTGTAAAAGCGCCTAAATGTTGTGATTTCTTCATATGTTTACTTAAAGGGACTGTCCAACAGATTTTGGCATGTATTAAAGCTTGTCATTAACTTCTTAAAATGCTTTATATTGATACATTTAAACATTTGAACTCTCCAGTAAAAGAATAAGAATACAAATTTAAAAAAGAAGAAAAAACGTTAACCTCCACAGGGCTCGAACCACTGACCCTTAGAGTCATGGAGTTATGGAGTAAAATGTCTCCCGACTTTACCACTAGACCATCCACGCTCACAACTACTGCGGAGGTATTTGTTAGCTATATAAGCAATCCTCGTAGTTCCCCAAAATATCGATTCGCGTCGAACGACGCTTTTGACTGTTGGGCAGTCCCTTTAATATCCAAAACCTGTTTAGTAGTGCAGAAAAATTGGTTTATCCCGCGACCTTCACAATTACATATAATTAGGGCCGAAGGACAGTACGAAAAGGCACAATACGAAACAACATACACACATAGAAGAATAGAGCTGGGGTCACCGCCTTAGAACGGTCAATGCAAAGCATTACGGGGTTTTAACCGGTTATAGAGCACTCAACCTCACACTTGGCCCAACACTATTCATTATACATATAAGTGTAAATAGAATTTAACCTCATAGCATTGCAATTCAAATTAAACAATAATAAAAGGGAATTAAAACGCATTCAATTTTAATACCATTTAATTACTCAATGGTAGGAAGGAGACCAGAGCAACAGAGTTACAACTTTTTGAGGAACTATGAAATGAAATCACACGTGTCAACTACATCCCTCTTTTTAGATTTTTTTTAAGAATATAGCATCATATAGTTAATATTTCAGATCATCATCGTGAAAATACAGAAAGAAGCATCAATAATGGTGTAAAAGATCCACATTACATAGCTTGGTTGTTTATGTGACTGCTAAAAAATAAAGAAAACAAGAAACGGCCGACAGAAAGAAAATATTAAGAAAGTTTAACGATATGAACCTGATGACCTATGCATGTAGCCGAAAACAGTGAAAGTGGATCGGATGATGTAATTAAGAAGCGATGACACGATGACGTAAAAAAAATCCAATATAATTAAAGGGGCAGTACTGTAAAATAAATAAAGAAAAATATTAAAAGAGTAGTACTGTATCGAATTACTAATAAAACCAGCTATTTTAATTGAATATTTTAGAATCAAACATATAAAATGGTCATTCCATTAAAAAGTCCAAATTTAATAATTCATGTTTCTTTTTTCAGCCACGACAAATGAATTGAAGTATAAATTTACAAAAAAGTTACAAGAGCTAATATGCAAAGGTTTGGCTCATAAATACACTAAAATACATGTATATCTTTCAAAATGTGTTGATGTTAGGTATTCGTGGTCGAAGATGTGAATTCGAATTAAACAAGAAATCTTAGTCAAGCATGAAGAAAAATGAACAAATAAATTATCGTCATAAAGAAATAAATGTATTCGAGTTGTGAGGCATACACTTAAATATGTTAATGGATGCATCTTTCGTAGTATATGAGTTAATTACAAAGAAACGATTACTAATTCGGTTAAAATAATGACAGGGAGCTGGTTACTAATTCGTTAATCAATGCCTGCATTTAACTATGTTCGGTTGTGTTTGTTTTGCCTTAAGAATAATAAGTATTATTTATCTTTAAAACCGTTATTCAAATTCGTTGAGCTTGAATGAGGAAAAAAGAACTGTCCCTGATTCTTGCTTTAGAATTTGTTTTTAAAGAACTAGGAAAAAGGAACCAACTTACTCTAAAAATAATATGAATTTCACAGAAACAGCATTGTCGTTACGTGCAGTAATAAATATTACTTAAAAGAGAGTTCTAGATATGACATAGTAATATTAGATTAAGTTGCTTCAATGAACTTAAAAGAAATAATATCTATTCAAATTAAAACACACCCTAATTATCTATATTAATATTTATATAAAGTCTTTAAAGCATCTTTACAGACTCACAATCAACAACAGATAATTGAATAGGGATTGTGATAACGACATATGTCACCGAAATATATTTTAGGTAAATTCTTTTTGAAGTATCTGCTTGTGTACTTTCATTTTGAGCTTTGACTTCTTTTGCATATCTTAAACATATCTCAACAATTTTCAGCACAAAATCATAATAATAATTTGAAATAGTATTGTTTCGTGAACAGAAACATTGTTTTATCTATCGTTGTTTACACACCATCAATTAATAAACATATTTCACTGAAGATCACAATGTCCGCACTTTTATTTTGTTTATGATAGCTTTGCACCTGATCATTCTTCTTTTTACGGCAATAAGTGTTCTGTTCTGTTGTGAAATACATACTAATTTACCTCTGACAAATCAGGACACTTGTTCAGCAATTAATCCATCAAACAATGCGCTAAATGTTAATTATTTGTCGCAGAAAAAAAAGCATACTGCGATAAAGTACAACGTAGGAATGTACCGCGGTATACAGGTATATTGTTTCATCCATAATATTAAAAACATAATGAAGGACTCACCAAGCACTCAAAAGGAGACCACTTAAGTAAAATCATACCAAACTTTATATATAAGGTCAATACAGCACATAACACATCTCAATATGTTCCGTCGTCTTTACGATACACACAATGCTTACGAGCTGTTTATCTAACAATTCAAATGGACCCTACAGATTTACATATGGTTCTTTTATTAGTAAGCATACAATTGAAAAGTCATATAAATTGGTATAAATTGGGAAAACACATTTATAAGAAGATAATCCTTAATAAAAATAAAACAAACATTCAATAAGAAAATGGTTTTATGTTGCATTCTGGGTGGAATACTTACATAGCAAGTACAGCCTTTCATCGACTTTTAGATTTCGAATCGTCCAATCATATGCCTTAACAATACAAACAACTGCATGGGCACACTGCCTTTGTTCAACACACGTATCTGTGAATGTTTGTTTAGCCTGACAAAAGAACGCAGTGAAATGAATAGTCTCTCATCGATATGAATTGGTATAATTTTATAGATTTAAATGTTCGAAAATGTGTTTCATGCCGAACCACTATCAATGGCTGTGTTTGATGTCCCAAAGAAATTTTGTCTATGTCATTCTGACATATGTTATTTTGTGAAGCCAGTCCGATAATCGGAGGTTTGTGTGTCAATGTTGATAACAACGTTAAAAGCATGTTATTGAACGCCATGAAATGAGCGAAAAGCACAGTGTTGTATGGCGTTACATTCTTATTAAGTTTAATACCCACCTAAGACTTCTGAGTTATGGTCTATCACTTGGATGACACGGATGCTGTATATTATGTTAGTATTTGTATTGACTTTGCCTTGTCGAACAATACCACAAAGAGCTCGACCAGAATATGTGTTTACTGTTTCCTTAAAGATAAGCGTATCAGCTAAGATACAGTCCAAGTGTTGAAGGGCTTGGCTACGCATATTGTATCGTCTGCTATTTAAATATTAATTCTTTTTGATTCTTGCTATGTTTTTTTTTTCTAATGTGTAACATTTTATGCGCAATTTATAACACTATTCATTTATTTAATTGAACATGATCTGTGTGTTTTGCTAGTTTTCGTTCAGGTGTATTATGTCAACACCATACAATAGAAGGCATATATGTTTTCTTTATATCTTATTCGCGAACTTCTAAGACTTTGACTATGCTGCTAAATCATTAATAAACAACCCAAACAACATTGGTGAGCTTTTAAGTCCCTGGTCTACCAAACATATCTGTCTCTTTTGTTGCATTAGGAGTCCATAAATCAATCCTTGCGCCTGCTATGCTACAGAAATGTCGTAATATAAAGAAGTGAAACTCCAGCTGCTGTAGCAGTATTGCATTCTTATTGTATACAATTTCTTGGTCCTTTATTTAAGGTAAGTGAACAATTGCCAAAACAGTACGAAACAGCACAATACGAAACAACATACACACATAGAAGAATAAAGCTGGGGTCACCGCCTTTGAACGGTCAATGCAAAGCATTGGGGGTTTGAACCGGTTTTAGAGCGCTCAACCTCACACTTGGCCCAGCAATGTTCATGATAAATATAAGTGTAAATAAATTTAACCTCATAGCATTGCAACTCAAATTAAACAATAATAAAAGGGAATTAAAACGCATTCAATTTAAATATTATTCAATTACTCAATGGAAGGACAGAGACCAGAGCAACAGAGTTAAAAAAAAATTGAGAAACGATGAAATAAAATTACGAACATGTGTCAATATGTTGAAGAACTGGCCTTCGCAGACAAATAATAGTTTTGCAAGTAAGCAGTCTCTATCCACCCCGTTACAGGCCTTTATCATGTTAATGAAACACCCATATGGCGATTGTCATTGAAATTTTCAAATTAAGGAGCATAATGTTAATAGGTAGCCTGTACAGGAACACAATGTCAGGAATCCACTGTGTTCATCCGCAATGTATACTGTTTGTGTCTTGATATTCTATCACGCTTTTGTTTAAGAAACTTGAGAGTATTTTACTTACTATCGGACTTATTCGGCGGTAGTTAATTGGTATGCGTCGCTTACTCATGTTGGTTTATGGTATCGTCTTTAAATAACACACTTAGTAGAAACTTCATGGAGTACATTTTTTGGCACCAATAAATACCTTAGAAGTGTTTACACTATGCTTTGTCTTTTATGCATTTCAATCAAGTCAGTCGTCCATATTGCCGTTCTCCTCTAGGGTTTCAATCAAAATAGACGAGTCGTGTTTTGTTTCTAATTTGTTTTGTTTTCTGTTTGAATATATTTAAATCAAGTGTTATCTTAAATGATCTTCTATGCGATCTGATCATCCAAAAGACTTTATATCATGTTTCTATTAACACATAATTTTTAAAGTTTATATGAAACGGAGAGTAACTTGATTTATTTTTCCTAGTTCCTTACGCCTAATTAGAATATGGAATAAGGAACAATGCAATATTCGTTATTCAAGCTCAACATTAATGACACAAGCTTTTTGAAGATCAATAATACAAACAATTCTTCATTCAAAACAAAACAAAAAATAGTTTTATTCATTAGTTAATTTGAAAAATAAGAAATGGGGAACCAGTCAATGTCAAACCAAAATGCACCCTGTAGCGTGTCGATTAAAAACGCTTTATACATGTTCTAAATCAAAATCGGAACATCTTCCGATCAATGAAAACAACCCACACCACTTTTTGTATCATATTGATGTTTCTTATATTTATTTCTAAAAACCCATATGCACAGATCCGTCACATCGCGGTTCGCGAGATTCACGGATCGCGAAAAGGATATAACTTGACAGGTCATTCATGTAGTTATATAAGCATAAGCAAAGTTTGACCGTCTCAAACACGTCTTCACCCTACTTTTTGTTTTTTTGCATTAAGGATTATATCCATAAGTTTAAAATCGTTCAAAAAAATATATTATTTCATGTAAGTTTGTTCAGATGTTCTTCAATTTTTGCAATCCGAAACGAATTATCGAATTTTGTTAATGTTATAGTAACCAATTATACCTACAAATGTACAGTCATAGAAACTGCCATGTGAATAATTTGTCCTGATTAAAAACAGGCGAACATTTCGCTTCATGTACAACGTCGCATTCTTCTCTCGAAAAGCGTGAGGTTTTTATGCCCCCGGTAGGTGGCATATTGCAGTTGAACTGTCCGTCAGTCCGTCTGTCTGTTAGTCTGTGCGTCCGTCCGAAAACTTTTAACATTGGCAATAACTTTTGCAATATTGAAGATAGCAAGTTGATATTTGGCATGCATGTGTATCTCATGAAGCTGCACATTTTGAGTGGTGATAGGTCAAGGTCAAGGTTATCCTTCAAGGTCAAAGGTCAACTATATGGCTTCAAAGCGGCGCAGTAAGGGGCATTGTGTTTCGGACAAACACATCTCTTGTTTACTTATAACAAAATAAAAAAAAACACGTAGCACAGATTACGTTAAAGTATTTACTTTTAGATGCCTAATGTGCAGTGATTTTTATTAAATATGACACACTTTTTTTCTAAACTGAAACAAATCTGTTATGCTGTCTATATTGCTACAATAATTGCGATAGGTCAGTATAGATCTTTTAGGGCATTGTATATAACTCCATGTAAATTTCGTTTAGTCGGCTGATGAGCTTATAAAATTATGGAGCATTATGGATTGACTGCATCATGTCTAATTCCAAGAGATGATGTTGTCAATGGTGGCCCGCGATATTATGTAAAACCGTTAATGTTTGATGTTGTAAAACTATGCTTATTGTGTTTCGCTCTTCACAAGTGAGATACATTTATGTACTACCAAATCATGAATACATAACACGTAGATGTTGTCAGACTTCCAAATCGTTACATCGCGGTTCGCGGGATCAAAGGATTGCAAATCCGGTATAATGTGTCAGGTCATTTATGTAGTTATATGCATAAGCTTTCCAGTCTATCAGAGGCACTTCGACCACTGCTTCCGTTGCAGCCTTGTGTCGATGGTAACGTTCAAACATCGCTATGCAGCTAATTATCATAAACGTTATTATCTGTTTCTGTATGAGAACGAAATGATATATTAAAAATAACTAGCATTAAGCTATAGCGTTATCTTGGCCGAAAGTGAGGGTCAGATAAAACTTCCAAGACTGTGTAAGAGATTACAATAAAAAATCTCACATTTAACATAGCCAATAAAAAACGATTCTAAAGCATAGGTATGCTTTAATTGTATGATCCGAATTATGTATTTGAGATTGTGTGTGATATTCCAGTTTGATCATGTTATATAGCTCTGTTCTGTCACATTTTAAATGTATATTTTATTACGATCAACAATAAAAGCAAGGATTGTGATAACGATAATAAGGACCTGGCATTGGTTTACTAAATATAATTTATAATTAACCAAAGAATGCTACATATTCATAAAAAGCATGGTATGTGTAGGTTGAAAATTAGATATGTATAACAGGTCCTATTTACTACCGATTATATTTTATTTCTTACGCGGGATCTTTTGGATACTTTAGGATATCTTGATGTTTATTTCGTGTGTTTAATGTTATTCGTGAAATGTTATTTCCATTTCCGCGTTAAGCACTAATTATTAAATAGATATATATTTATATATTCCTTGCCTGATGGTTTGATGATATTAATTCAAAACCAACGATCTTGTCAAGGGAGTTTAATTTTATTTCTGTAAAGCGAGACAGAGAAATATTATAATATTTTCAAATAATATACATGTGAATCTACATGCACAGTTTATAATAGCATGTCATATCGCATTTGAAATAAAATACTTCTACGGCATTTTTCAGAAACATAGAATTTTAGTAACTAACAATAATAAGCCTATATTTTAATATTTGTTTTACATTTATCAGTTTGCGGTCCAGTTATTATAAAATCTATACAATGCTTTACATACCGAATAATGTTACTAATTATAACAATAACATCCAAATACAACTAAAATCAGTAATTAACTATAAATTACCGCACTTAGTAAAATAATACAAACAACAAATGAATATCCAAAATGTAAATAATTATAAGAATCTTACCTGTAAAGCGAGACAGAAAATACGGTTTGCGCGATGCTTAAATACTGATAATAGGGGTTTCGATCGTGATAGGTCGGCTATCTCCGAACTTTCCGCAAGATAGTTTTCCACAAAAGTGCTAACTGGTATTAATCGGTTTCTCCTTTTTTTTGGTTAGTTCCTTGGTATATTTTTCTGGTGAATCAGTGACCAATTAATTGGTATATATAGATTTTTATAATTCCTAGGTGCTGAATAAGTGACCTGCGATCAGTTTGCGTACTGTTTTTCCACCCTGATTTATATTCTTTGAACTGGGGATATGTGTTTTGCTGAACCGAATTCTATTATATTTATAGGTCTTTTACCTCAACCGAAATATTTGTTTTGTTTAGTTTTTGTTAATAAGAATTTGCTATTTGCTATTTTCTTGCTGTAGGTAAAAACAGGTGTAAAACATGTACTTATTTCTTTTGTTCTTGGTCACTATTCTAATATGATTATTATATATGATAACTATATCTAATATAAAATGAAAATTATATTTAATAAAAAAATAAAATAAACAATTATTATGTAAATATATTAAAGCGGGTATACACGATTTTTATATGTGTTTAATTATAATATATTGATAAAATATGTTACAATAACATAAAATGGGAAAGAAAAATTATACATTAAAGCCGAATTTCATAAAATGCAGCAAAGAAAAATTAGCGCCCCGAGCCGATTGTGACGTACATATTTTCCTACAATAACCGAAGCATTCGTCTTTGTATAAGGATCGGAGTTAGTGTTCGTGTGTCGTATGAATAGATATCGTTGCTGGAATTCAAATAAACCGTTAAACTAAGTTTAGATTCACATCGTACATGTATGGTATACATGCTGGCGAATTCGGCTGTACAGCCGTTTTCAATTTCAGAATTAAATATCTGGCTTATTTCGCATTTTTCGACACATGTTCTTCTTAACTTTTATTTTAATTCATATTGAAATATATATATAATATTTTTTTACCACATTTTATATAAATTCATTAATATTTGACAAAATCGTATATACCCGCTTTAACCCATGAAGTCAGTGTTTTGTTTTTAAAGGGATTACATATGAACTATGTACTGCAATACAACAACAGCATTTATTTAGCAGTCAAACTTATAAAACTCATAACCAATATTATATATAAGTAATAAGCTTCTATTCAGTTTAAATATTTAATAAATTCGTTTTTTGCTGTTGAATGCGCAAAATTGAGTAATTTCAGTATTTCTTATTCAAGTCGAATAAGAAACTGGCATCCTTAATAAAAATGATACATTTGAAAAAAAAAAGATGTCAACATTTAAATGAAACCCATTGTATATGTAGTTTCGATATTGGAATATTTATTGTAATACATTTCTAGATTTAACAATAATCGGTTTCCTTTTTCACGGTTTAAATAATGTTAAATTAACCACTTGCATAACCTTTTTTAATGCGAATAAGGAACTGTTGTTTTTGTTCTGAAATAAATAGTTAAATGGACCAAAGTTTACAGCATGTTAATATAAATAATTGTTTACATTTGTTGTTTATGAAAATATTTATTGCAGTCATTTTGTTCTTAATTAAATTTACTGATAACTTGGTTATTTTTTCCCGGCTAAATAAAGACATAAGAACCAGCTCACTAGTCCTTATTCAAAGCGAATAAGAAACGTTCTTTATTTTTTACTTTATTTTTTATTTTTTACTTTAAAATAAAATTAAATGAACACAATAATTCCGCAGATCAATAAAAGTAATGTAAACGTAGGTTCGATAGAAAATGTTTATATTGCAATATATGTAAATAAAGATTTTTAAACGATAATACACTTCCTTCGCAGCTAAATAAGGAAATACGAATCAGGTGCGCCTACATCAGGGAAGAATGGGTCATCATCGAGACCTTTGCCATTTTGTAAATTCCCTCGTACGCTTTAGTCTGCCTAGTATGATGGTTTCCAGATATATATCCGCCGCATGCGAAGAGGAAAACGTGTTTTCGGCGTAACAATGTGAAATAAAAAACACTATTAAGATAGAACAAAATATTAAGGCAATTCGATAAAGCATTCTAATATACTAGATTCAACGCGGTCGCTGCTTATGGCGACATCAGCGACGTCGTACTGACGTTAGTTTTGTCCGAAATATATCTTAAGGTCTCAAAATATACCGTTGGTCTGCAAAAGAGAAAAGCATTTTTGAAGTCTGCACACAAATAGAGCGCAAACATTGCGCTAGCTTCGGCGTATAACTGGTTACTGGTCATTACTGGTCTGCACCCGCTAGGCGGTGCTCTTGTTAATTCAACCAACACCAATTATACGGTTTAAATCTGTGTGTGGCATTAAATAAAGAAAGTGGATTATATTAGCATAATGTTTGACATCTTAAATTAATCCTATATTTTTTATTTTTAAAACAATGTTACATTGATATGTTTTACACGCACACAGTTTCACTACAATAAAGTCATATTTCATTACTTGTCTTTTGTGTTTCCAGGTGAACTTTACATACTTTGCACTGGAGGTCAACTCCAATTGCCGAAATGACTACCTGGAGCTCTTCCACAGACCAAACGCCTCCTATCCATCTGTCGGGAAATTCTGCGGAGCAACGCCACCCAAGGGATTTAAGTCGCGGTTTAACTTTGTCCGTATTGTTTTTCTCTGCAGACTCCGGCGATAGTGCGAGAGGTTTCAATCTGACGTACACATTCTCCGAACAAGGTAGGAATCATTATTATGATGCTCCTAATTGCGAGTCGATTTAAAAAAATGTTCTCAATCAAAATCTGCACTTTGTCAGATCTACATAACCTCTCGACTTTCTTTTATTACATTTATTTTTTCTTCTATTCTTTTCGGATAATTTAAATGCACAGATCCGTAACATCGCTGTTCGTTAGATCCACGGGTCACGATTCAAATATTACTTGTCAGGTAATTCTGGTAGTTAAATATTTAAAAGCATAGTTTGGCCATCTCAACACGTTTTATCTACCTTTTTGATGCATTAAGTATTATATTGATATGTTTAAAAGTGTTCAAATAAGATATTATTGCATTTAAGATTTTTAAAATGGGAACTATTGCGTTTTTGAAGTCTGAAACGCATTTCAGAATTTGGTTAATGTGACGTTAACAAAGTCTATCTACAAATAAAAGTTCTACAGAATTTCATGTTAATTTTGTTTCCTGATTAAAAGCAGTAAAAAACGTCACATTTCCAAGCAAAACAAGTGGACTTGAATACTTTATTACCGAATATAAATTACACTTTGCAGTGCAATGTTATTTTTTATTTATAATATTACAAACCTTTCTCAAAATTAAACACATTTGTTATGCCGTCCCTATTGCTACAATTGTCGAAATAATTATTTGGACTCGAGAAATAGCTACCGTATTTCGTTCAATTTTTGCTATAAATACTTCTTATTGCAACAAAACATATGTATAAATAATTCGATGGAATGACAATGTATACACAAGTCTAATGAAATGTTCATTGAGATTTTATTCTGATAATTAACAAATCCATACAATATTCTAATTATTAAGATACATTCAGTAACTTTCGAGGTCGTCAAATAAATAAGTCAAATAATTAAAAATACGGCGGGTGGCGAGACCCCTACGGGACTCCCTCCGATTTACAAATAAAATTAATCCGATGTATTTGCTGTTTAAACTCGAGCTTGACCCTCTGTATACTGAATGGTTTCCCATGGATCTTGTAGCTACTACAAAAATGTTGATCATGGAAATGGCCCACAATATCGTAACATTGGTTGTAAAATAGGTCGAATGTGTTTGGTTGTTCGACTTTATTTAATTATCTTTATTAGATATAGTACTCTGACTGCTGTTATGTATGATCTTTGAGATTCCGATAGTGGGGTTCAATTTTTTAATGCAAAACTGTCTTACATTTGAAGTCTGTTATACAACAATGGTTAAGGTCCAATTTCGTTGTGCAAAAATGTCTTACATTTGAAGTCTGATACAATAATGTTGTATATTTGTAATATTCGTCGCAGACGTCGACATATTTTAATCAATGTATTACGTTACACGTGGTTTTGCATTTTATTATTAAATTTAATTCCGTTATTTAATCCTAGGCGAAACCAAAACAACTGTGACTTTCTACCATAAGAGGCTTATTTATGGAACCTTGACGGTTTGTTGATTTTGGTTTTGTACTGATACATTGATAGCGTTCTGCTGATTTTAATATATGGTTATTCGATACAGTCCTACTTGCCGTGTTCCATTTATCAATGTAAACATGTTCTTTTTTATCCAATATAAAGCGCTTCATAGTTTTGTAATGCAATTTTGAAAATACAAATAACGTAAAAAAACGTTCGTCGGAAACACGTGGACTTTCAGCTGGTCAATTTGGTCATCATTTAATAATGCTGTGCAGGCCCTTTTCATGGGGACCGTGGTTTTTATAAGTAACACAACTTCTCTATATCTCCTTGATTTTTATGTACATGGCCAAAGTAATTGATTCTTAGTGCTTAGCTTGAGTAACATGTAACATGACATGAATGCCCTATGATCCAACATTTTCCAAACAGCGCTCCTAATTTTTATATTGTTGGATTATTCCTATTTATTTAAACAAACATTACTTATCTCATCAATTTCTACTTTAACCACGAACAAATACATTCGTTATTACCATTCAAAATAGTAACCGAGCCTACGGACTTGGTAACACTTGCTAATGGTTTTAAAAGATGATGGATACGCCCGAAAATTTATTTTGTATAACACAATTACATGATAATTACAATAAATTCAGTAAATCGATGTTTCCATTATATATGCCATGATATTGTCGACTTTGCTTTAGACAAATGCGTTCATTGATGAATTAAGGATCATTGAACATATATTTACAGGTATCATGTATATGGGCTGCTATCAAGATAGCGGCAACCGAGTCCTTGCAGATTATGATTACCTTTCTGATTCGAACTCACCAACCGAGTGTTCAAAAAATTGCAGCAACTTCAAGTTTTTCGGAGTGGAGGTTGGTTGTAGATTTAACGTAGGAAATGTATAGCGCAGACATTAACTCAACACAAAGGTATCCAAAGATATAAATAAAATCCTTTAGCAATGAAAATTAACTATATTAGACTTAATCCCGTTTTGTTCCCTATTTGTTGTACATTTTGTGTTAAAACTTTGTATTATTATTGTGCTTTTATCAAGTATAACATATGCGTATTTTACCTTGATAATGTCTTCAATGTAAAGATTGGCCGAAATATGTCATCTAAGCATGCATTCATTTAGTAATCAAAAACTGAAATAGATGAGATCCCTTTGAACAGTGCGATATAAAGACAATATTCTATCGATTATTCGTAGACAACGGTCATGCTATCAATATTTATTTGTTTCTGATTGCAATTAGGCGTGGAAGTATTGCCGCTGTGGTAATACGCTTAATTCTGCAACCCGAACACTAGAGTCAGAGTGTTGAGGTATTTGTTCGGGTGACAGAAGCCATATATGTGGCGCTGAATGGAGGATTAACCTACAGGCATTGGAGTAAATTTGTAGATTTTCACAAAATTTTGAGCACATATTAAAGGTATCATCACGTAAAGATTTTACACATGGTTCAACGCCTGTCGAATTATAAGTCATATTTTGCTATGAATATAACATGTATTACTTGTATTTCTGATTTAGACAGTTTAACGGTTGTTCTATTTGGGATGCTTACCAGTTTACATGTCTAACAGGCATTTTTGAGTCGTCGAATAAGAAATAATACTACATTAATGAATACTATTGTTTAATATGTAGAACTAAATATAGTTTGCTAAAACCGGCAGTGAAAGTCTTTAACAGTCTCGTGAATTTTTTGTTATATTCTCAGTATCAATTTTGGAGGCAATTATTGATGAATCTTTGTTAATATCAAATTTACTTTATCTGATTGCAGCTAATTTGCAAATGATTGCACAATGAATCACCATCGTATAGTTGATTTACTTAATGTGGAAATCAACCAATCCCCAGATGCAAACACTATTTATGTCACATGATTACCTCATGTATCTAGCGGAATTTTTTTTCAGTAAGTTGAAACAAATCATTTGGTGTTAGATTGTCTAAAAATGCCGCTTTGTCAATGGACCTTAGGGAAGAAACAATTTCTTTAAACGCGAGTATTGCGAAGAAAAGGCTAACTCCTACTCGCAAAATACAGTTAGTACCGGTTACGGGGATAACTAATATCTACCTTTTGGTATTTCGTGATAGTAAGACAAGTGAGAACGTACTTTAACGCTTATTGTTAATTTTACGTATATTTAGAATAACCTTTTATTTTATGGAAATGTGACTGCTCTGGTAAGTTCACATAACAAGCGTGTTATCAACACTCTGATATAATTGTTCGTATCCATTATCAATATGTCCTGTCTGATTAAGTTTGAAACTATTATACATACAACACGTGAACCGGTTGTCTCAGAATAGATTATTGATTCATGA
Organism: Dreissena polymorpha; assembly: GCF_020536995.1. Taxonomy (NCBI): domain Eukaryota; kingdom Metazoa; phylum Mollusca; class Bivalvia; order Myida; family Dreissenidae; genus Dreissena; species Dreissena polymorpha. Next base: position 347,209 of record NW_026273322.1, on the reverse strand, counting down.
AATTTGGGTTACTCAACTACTGCGAAAAATATACGTATTTACTGTTTATGCAAAAAGAAACTAATTAATGCTCTTAAAGAATCACTAAAAAAAATACAAAAAGGCTTAATAAAAATAATATTAAATTCATATATAAGAAATCTCGAACAAACATGGAAATAATTGACATCCGTTGACTCATTTTCGTAGTACAATTTAAATGCATTGCAAAATCACCCAGTCGCACTCATCATGTATACTACATTGAAAGATAAAGTTAATGAAGAGTGATCATCAAAACAAAATTTGGTTTTTAGTTGTTTTGATTTAATATTTAAAGACAATTTTCAAACATTGCGTTATATACACTCATCATTCAATAATGTCATGTCCGTTCAAGTAAATAGCCGTATTTGAAATCCAGTTTCCAGTGATTGCAATATAAGACGACAATATATACATGTACTTACTATCAAATCACGAATAAACAACACGTTTTTACTGTCAGCCTGCCAACTCGGAATTTACAATTTAAACTGTTCCAAGCAATGTCATTGCCGTGTGAGTTCATGCGACGATGTTACGGGTGCATGTGGAAATGGTGGCTGTAAAGTCGGATGGAAAGGAATAGCGTGTAATGAAAATAAGTTGTCAACTAATGTTAATAAAACAAAAGCATCTGCAATGCACATTAACAGTCTTAATTGCTATTATCGGTACGTAATTGCATGGTAAAGACGATGCAATACCTACACTTTTTGATAAATGCTATTATATTGGACCGATGTGTATTTTAAGAAAATAAGACAAATGTTAATAATGGAGTTCTTTCTCAAACATGCTAGTGACTTTCACACAATTTCTTCGGAGAACTTACGGAGAAAAATACACGACGTTGAACATTGGGACTGGGCGAGTTTCTAAAAACATAACTTTAAAATCCAAAGTATTTTGAGTCTATAAGTGCGCGTATTCGACATCATATTTTGTATTACACCTTTCTCATTCAATAACGTCGTAAACCTGGAATGGACAGAGAAGGCATCACTTAATGCCTTACCATACATAATGTTCAGCTCTACCATCGTACAACCCCGACATTATAATATTGCAATGCACACACGATTGTCCCAATTTAAAATGCCGAACCTACATTTTTGGGGCATTTCGCGATTTTGATACTGTGCAAAGCGGAAAATCAATGCGCATATACCCCCAACATATCGAACTAGTTAAACAATCGCAACAGCTCAAAAAAGTAATGTGATGTAATGACGAACCGCAATTGATTGAAGTCAAAATGACGAAGCTGAATAAAAAAGAAACTTCGGCGTTTTGCGCGCTAATTAATATAGTTAAGTATCAATATAGCCACGTATTTTAAAGTAAATTGAAGAAACGTAAACTTTTGCTTATAGAATAATTCAATGTTGTACATTTATAGCATTGATGAACGCAAAAAGAGATCGAAATAATATAAAATATTGTGGCCTTAACTAAGTAACTTGTGGCCACAACTTAAAGCTTGTTCCTACAACATATTAAGTTGAGGGCTCAACATAGTTAGTTCTTTCTTCAACTGAATAACTTCTAGCCGCAAGTTACGAAGTTGAGACCACAACTTAATAAGTTGTGGGAACAACTTACTAAGTTTGAACCACAACATAGTTTAACAAATCAGATAGGCCGTTTAATCTTTACCGTTTCATCACAATTAGTACCCTTATACTCGAACTATTGTGTGTTCGGGTTCGAACGCCGGTTTGAGCACTATCCATGTACGCTATGGATCCCGGGATTGAGCCCCTGTCTGAGCACTCGCCTTTTTAGCGACTGGGTTCAGGGTTCCATACCCGGTCTGGGCATTAGAAACGAAAGCATCGGATCCCGGTTTCGATTCCCGAAGCACTCGCTTCATAAAAGAGTGGTCCATGGTTTTTGGATTCGAACCCGGGACCCTTCTTGTCAAGGGCGATTGCTCTGACCGGGGCTCGATTCCGGGAACCATCGCTTACAAGGTGAGTGCTAGATGCTTAAGGTTTCGACGGTCCCTGGGTTCTAATCACGGTATGAGCACTAGTCCTTAAAGCTAATTAGGAGTTTTCGACGGTCCCGGGGTTCGAATCGCGGTACGAGCACTAGCCTTGAAAGCTTTAAGTCTCTAGATCGAGCCTTGGTTTGAGGACTTACCCTATAAGCGACGGCTTGAATTCCGATGTGAGAATTTGCACAACCAGTGACAGGTCACGGGTTCGAGCCCCAGTCTGAGTACTAGCCCTGAAAGCTATGGATCCCGTTTCAAGCCTGTGTCTTACCACTTGCCCAAGAAGGGAAGAATCCCGGTTGCGAACCTCTGTCTAAGCGTTCGCACCGAAAGCTACGGGTTCACACAGGGACTCCAACCAAACAGCCGTCGCTAACATACCATACCATACTGAGCACTCGCCTTCTAAACGACCGGTTGCCGAAATGAGCACTAGACCCGTAAGCAACATTTCCTGGTTTCGAGTCCCGGAATGTGAGCTCGCCTCGCAAGCGATGGGTTTTCGGGTTTGAGCGCCGGTCTGATCACTAGCCCTGTAGCCCTATAAATCCCGTATTTTTCGGGTCCGGCGCTAAGACAAGGACTTGGATTAAGGTCTGTTTGCTTAAATGGAAAGTACTTAAACCGGGATTTGACCCCGGGGCACATAGCATACAGGGTGAGTGCTCAGGCAGGGACTCCATACCGGGACCCGTTACGTAGGGTGCGAATGCTCAGACTGGGGTCCCAGTCGCTTACAGGGAAAGTCCTTAGACTGGGGCTGAAACCCAAAGATCCATCGTTTAAAAAGGGAGCTATCAGGCCTGGATTCGAAACCAAAATCCGTCGCCTATGTGGCTAGTTTTCACACCAGGGTTCGAACCCTGAACCCAGTCGCTGACTTGGCGATTGCTCAGATAGGGGCTAAAATCTGGAATCCATGGCTTACATGGCAAGTGCTCAGACAGGGCTCGAACCGGGGAGCTATAGCTAACAGGGATAGTGCTCAGCCCGGCGTTCGAACCCGAGCACCTAATATAAGGGGTACTAATTGTGATAAAACGGTAAAGATGAAACGGCCGATCTGATTGTTTAAACTTAAAGTAGTGGCCTCAACTTAGTTAGTTGGTCCCACTAGTTATTTAATTGAGGAAACAACTAATAAGTTGTGCGAAAAAGTTATGAAGTTGTCGCCACAAGTTTCTTAGCTGAGGCCTCAACTTAATAAGTTGTTCCCACAAGTTATAAAGTTGAAGGAGTAACTTAATAAGTTAAATGAACAAATTACTAAGTTGAGGCCACAACTCAATAAGTTTTGGGAACAAGTTATGAAGTTGTGGCCACAAGTTACTAAGCTGAGGTCTCAACTTAATAAGTTGTGGGGACAACGTACTTAGTTGTTTCCACAAGTTATTTTAAAAGTTGTTTCCACAAGTTATTAAGTTGAAGCCACAACTTATGAAGTTGTTCTCTCAACTTTATAAGTTGTTCCCACAAGTTCCTAAGTTGAGGCCACAATATAAATAAAGAATTTCGGTTGTCGCCTCTTTGCCGCCGTGTAAAACAGAAAAACACGCATTGCTTTTTCATATCTAATGTAAAACAGTGGAATAATTTATTCTATTGAAACAAAATCTCTTTTAATTAGCTGTCCAATTTACCGAAACATCACATCAATGCAAGTCTAAATGACGAAGATACATTTTACAGCAGATTTATTAACTTAACGTCAAAGTAATGCCATACGAACATGCTCCATCATGAGACACTTTTAAAAATATTTATTTGATTTTGTGCAAGAAATGTCTCACAAAAATACGTCTCCTGAAAACTTGTGTTTTTGTAAGTTCGACATTTTAAATTGGGACCACCGAATTATCATATTGTGTTTATGTTTGCTATTTTGATATTGGATCGTTGAAAGTATAAATAATCTAACGCCCTCAAGGCTCATTATTTTTAATGAAGTTTACGTTATATTTTTAGTTAAGATCCGTTGATCTATCTGAAAAGCTCGTATAAACTTTGTTTTAGACAGATTGAGGGAGTAAAAAATAAATGAACTTATGGTGCAATAGCTTACATTTAAAATAAATACAAAGATCAAGTTACAATCAAATAATATTTCCTTACATAATTTGTTGTAACCATAATCTCGCTAAGGCGTATAGATACATGATATCAAACAAAAATCTGCTTCACACACATTGATGAATTAAGGATCATTGAACATATATTTACAGGTATCATGTATATGGGCTGCTATCAAGATAGCGGCAACCGAGTCCTTGCAGATTATGATTACCTTTCTGATTCGAACTCACCAACCGAGTGTTCAAAAAATAACAGCAACTTCAAGTTTTTCGGAGTGGAGGTTGGTTGTAGATTTAACGTAGGAAATGTATAGCGCAGACATTAACTCAACACAAAGGTATCCAAAGATATAAATAAAATCCTTTAGCAATGAAAATTAACTGTATTAGACTTAATCCCTTTTTGTTCCCTATTTGTTGTACATTTTGTGTTTAAACTTTGTATTATTATTGTGCTTTTATCAAGTATAACATATGCGTATTTTACCTTGATAATGTCTTCAATGTAAAGATTGGCCGAAATATGTCATCTAAGCATGCATTCATTTAGTAATCAAAAACTGAAATAGATAAGATCCCTTTGACCAGTGCGATATAAAGACAATATTCTATCGCTTATTCGTAGACAACGGTCATGCTATCAATATAAATTTGTTTCTGATTGCAATTAGGCGTGAGAGTATTGCCACTGTGGTAATACGCTTAATTCTGCAACCCAAACACTAGAGTCAGAGTGTCGAGGTATTTGTTCGGGTGACAGAAGCCAGATATGTGGCACTGAATGGAGGATTAACATCTACAGGCATTGGAGTAAATTTGTAGATTTTCACAAAATTTTATTACATAATAAAGGTTTAATCACGTAAAGATTTTACACATGGTTCAACGCCTGTCGAATTATAAGTCATATTTTGCTATGAATATAACATGGATTACTTGTATTTCTGATTTAGACAGTTTAACAGTGTTAAACGGTTGTTCTATTTGGGATGCTTACCAGTTTACATGTCTAACAGGCATTTTTGAGTCGTTGTATAAGAAATAATACTACATTAATGAATACTATTGTTTAATATGTAGAACTAAATATAGTTTGCTCAAACCGGCAGTGAAAGTCTTTAAAAGTCTCGTGAATTTTTTGTTATGTTCTCAGTATCAATTTTAGAGGCAATTATTGATGAATCTTTATTTTAATATCAAATTTACTTTATCAGATTGCAGCTAATTTGCAAATGATTGCACAATGAATCACCATCGTATAGTTGGTTTAAACTTATTTATTACGACATAGTAACATATTCACGAGTTACATGACATTGACATAGAATTGGGCTGAAAGGCGAACCTTATTGGAGCCCTCTCCCGATGAATAATATATTTACGCATGACATTATGTCATGACGTCGTAGTAAATTGACAATACAAGTTGCGAAATGCAACTTACAAGTCCAAAAAACATAATACAGAATGCAACGTATATACAAGTCCACTAACATTGATGGAAAGAAACACAAGCAATTTTACAGGGGAAAAGAAATAGAAATTGAGGGGGGGGGGGGTGGGGAAGGAAACATAAACAGAAAAAAGTATTGATTTCGAGGTTCTAAACGGTCATGTAGAAATTTATGGAGAAGAAGGGTGGCAGAGAGAAGAAATTGGATGGCGGCTAGAATCTCTTGGTTGATTTTATGAAGCGCTGAACATGGTCAAATATGATGCAATTTTCATCGGCAGAAAGCGAAGGATCACCAAACAGAAAAACATATAGTGATGGAGAACATATCTGCGATACACTATTTATAAGCTGAGATCATTCTACACTGAACTTAGCATAATGAAAGAAAAAGTGGTTGCAGTCTTCAATTTCGTCACAAGAATTGCAGTTAGGCGAGTCATTAATGTTTTTTTTCTAAAAAGATGGGCAGCAAGAGAACTACAATTGGTGCGAAGACGTGTATGTAAAATTTGAAGATTTCGCGGCCCATGGTAAAAATGATTTGGACTACTGGAAGGTTCAGTGTTAGTATTCAACATATTTTTAAATGCGGCAATAGATGGTGCAATTTGAACATGACTTGGCAAGGAATTGAAACTGGCGATGGTTGAGTGTAGAAATGTGTTCTTATAGAATGATGTTCGGAAGTTGACGTTTTGAATGTCACTTTTATTTCTTAAAGAGTACGGGACAGACTGACCTACTGTAAGCGGGACAAGGTTAGCAAGGTAATCAGGAACATGCGAATTTTTCATTTTGTAAAACATTATGAGTTTGTGTTTATTTCGCATAGATTCAAAGATTTCCAACCGATTTCTGATTGAAGTATTTCAATAGATACACTTGAACACCTTTATTTCGAACACCGATAATCCGAAGTCACCGTTATTTCGAAGTATTTTTCAGGTCCCGATTGTGGTTCTTCTTTGTTCAATGTAAAATTTCATTGTTAATCTGAACTTCGTTAAACCGAAGAAATCCTTAATTCGAAGTTATTATGTCGGTCCCAACACTATAATTCGCACCTTATTATCAATCTTTAATCCGAAGTCAAAACTGCAAAACACTGAGCGTTATTTCACACCTATGTCGTCTGCGCGTTGTGCGTCAAAGCCGATAATTACACCTTTGTCGCCTGCGCGTAGCATGTTAATTTTATAATGGCGTCAAAAGCCGACGACGAGGCCAACAACACATGAATGAACATGATATCTAATCAACGTGTGACCACATGCATCAACGACGTAAGGCAGTTCTGCGAGCAAAACACGGGCGGAAGCCAGTTCTTCAATTTCCTTGACAAATTGGAGAAATATGTTATACGCGTCCAGTTTAGTGCTGCTAACGCCGGTGTTCAGAAAGACATCGCGTCTTATTTAAAAAAAAGTGAATTCATTTCCAAAAATGTATTCATATGTATTTACATGTATGATGCGCTATGCATTATATTTTATATGTTCTGTAATTAGAGAAAAATAAAAAGAAGAAAAAGAATCGTTTTATTCCTCCGTTTGTTACAAGTAGAAATCTATTGCTATCTGACTAGTTTACGTTTTTAAGTAAAACAGTTATTAAAAGTACAGTGTGACCGAACCATGCGAATTCTAAAATGTTGTATTTTTTCAGGATCAAAGAAGTCGTCTGTCAAATGTTTATTTCGAATAATCGTTAATCCGAAGTTTTTTTAACGGTCCCGACGACTTCGAAATAACGGTGTTGAAGTGTACTAGTTTTTTTGTGCCAGTAGCAATTCTTGCTGCTTCGTGTTGAATTGTTTCGAGCTTATATTTTTCGGCCTGTGTGCAATTTCGAAAAGGATGTCACCGTATTCGAGAATTGGACGAATAAACGAGATGTATATAGTTTCCAGGGATTGTCTATCAAGTTTGAATTTAAGTTTTCTCATTACGTTAATTCGTTTCCAACACTTTTCTTTAATATAATTTATATGGGTTGACCAATATAAATTTTCTGTCAGAATTACACCTAAGTGTTTGTGAGAAGAAACTTCTTTAATTGGAGTTTTATTCATAATGAGTGTAGGGTGAGTATGGTCATGTATGCTTCTAGATATAAGCAAAGATTCTGTTTTGTTCGGATTGAAATTTACAAGCCATTTAGACGCCCAGACGGATATTTTTTGTAGATCATCGTTCAGAGTGTGTGCGGCAAGAGTTGGATTTTCGACAATGATTGAGAGTGAGGTATCATCAGCAAATAATCTAATGTTTGCACAAATGTCATTCACAATGTCATTGATGTAGATAAGGAATAACAAGGGACCTAGTATAGAGCCCTGGGGGACACCGGCAGGTACGACATTCCACTGAGAACAGGAACCTGTTAGAACAACTCGTTGTCTACGGTTGGAAAGATACGATTTAAACCAAGTTAGCATAATGTTAGATATTCCAATTTCGTTTAATTTAAAAATTAGGCCGTCATGCCACACTCTATCAAAAGCTTTTGATATGTCGCAAAAGACTACTCTTACCTCTTTTCCCGAATCAACAGCTTTGGCAAACATATAATAAAGATACGTTAATTGGTTTGTTGTGGAATCGCCAGGTAAAAACCCCGATTGGTACGGCGTTAGGATATTGTAGTCATGCAAGTAATTGAACGTATGCTTTTAAACTATTTTTCGAAGGCTTTTCCAATTGTATTTAGTAATGATATTGGACGGTAGTTATTTACAAGACTCGGGTCGCCGGATTTAAAAATTGGGCAAACATTTGCGTCCCGTGCGAAGGAAATAGTTGAAGAGCGTACACAAAGGACCAGACAATTCTAAGGACAATTCAAGGAGCAATCGATTATTTAGTCCATCAGGACCAGAAGCTTTTCCTAGAGGCAATCCCTTAAGAACTAGTTCTACTTCATATGGTTCAAGAATAAGTTGACTGAGGCTTGATTGGGTTTTATTTTTGACAGTCGGTGATGTTGGTATTTGGAAGTGGTCAATATTTGACTGGGATGTAAAAAAATTGTTTAAAATATTTGCTTTGTCGAATGCATCATCAATTATTTTGTTGCCATATTGGATTGGTGGTATTTCGGAGTTTCCCGAGGATTTAATAAAAAAAATCAATGTGGCCCACCCATTTTTGGAACTTTTGCTGCTTGATTTTAATGTTTCGGTAAGTTTGTTAAAATAATTTCCTTTCGAGCATTTTATAAATTCTGTCGTTTTGTTTCTAATTGTTCTAAAATTTTGCCACAAAAATGGTGTATTAATATTTTTTGCTTTACGATAAGCGCGTTTTCTTTTCCGAATATAACGCCGTATATTATTGTCTAGCCAGGGTGGGTCATTATTACGAATGAGGACATCTCTGTAAGGTATACATTGACTGGATAATTTAATTATGTTGTCACTTACGTTTTTTGAATAGATGTCAATATTTTCTTTTTGTAATGAGTCCCAATCAAAATTGGAAATATCATGACGCAGTTTAGAAAAATCGCCCTTGTCAAAGAGCCAGACGTGTCTTGAGTAAGTACGTTTTCGATTTTTATGAAGTTTTAATAGAGCATAAATAGGACAATGATATCTTGTTGTTTGACTTAGAAATGGGTCAGCAACACCACTAGAAAGAATGATGTTTGGGTTTGATGTTAATATTCGATCAATTAAGCTTGCCAAAGATTCTGTAAAGTGCGTGTTTTCAGAAATTACTTGTGTAAGTGAGAACTGATCACATATGGACTTAAGCTTAGATGCTGATGTTGTGACATTGGCATTCAGGTTAAAATCGCCAGTTATAATAATGTCTTGGGTACCAGTATCGAAAGCTAGATGTATTGAGTCTGTGAGAGCGGAATGTTGTTGGGGTGTGGTATTTGGGGGTATGTAAAAGGCTTCAAACAGCAGAGGCCGGTTCGAGACAGTAATTTCAATCAAAAAAACATTCAACACCAATTATTTCTAAGTCATCTCGCCGCCTATGAAAAAGGTTTTCTTTAATATAAACCGCTACACCCCCATGTCTATCCTGACGGTCTTTGCGTTCGGGAACTTTGAAAGAGTTCATCAGAAGTTCTGTACTCGGAATATCATCATTAATCCACTTTTCAGTGAAGGCAAGAATGTCGAAATCGTTCAATTCAGTATAAAGGATATCCAGCTTGGGAAGTAGGCTCTGAACCTTGTAATGGACAAATGAGAAATAGTGTTTAAGGTCAATGTCGGAATCCACAGAGGAAGTGACGGAGGAGATCGACGATGTTCAAGACGTCGATAGTGGGCCTGGATTTAGATGGACATCGCCTGATAGCATAAGGATAAGAAGAACAACCAGTGAGTTCGTAAGCAAGCATGTACAAATCAACCGCTTGGATGCTCATTGAGTACATACAGAACATATTTATAAATGTTGGGCAGTGCAATTTTATTTTGAATTAGTTGACGAGAGGAAATCCATATTTACCGTTAAACAATCTATAAAGATTTTAGGACGCGTTTTTTGAAGATAACGGAATGTGTATTTCATAAGCGGACAACTGTTACGTAGTATCAGGAAGGACACAAAGTATAAGTACAAAGAGGGTTGCTTATGCAATACTTGTTCAGTGAGAAAGACACAAAGTATAAGTACAAAAATGCTAGCGTATGGCTTATACAATACTTGTTCAATAGGAAGAATACAAAGTATTAGTACAAAGAGGGTTGCTTATACAATACTTGTTCAGTGAGACAGGTACAAAATATAAGTACAAAAATGCTAGCTTATGGCTTATACAATACTTGTTCAATTTGAAGGACACAAAGTATTAGTACAAAAAGGATTGCTGATATAATACATGTTTAGTAAGAAATTAATGTTTTTAATTAAAGAAGATATGTTAAAAAATTTGGACACGGCAGTTAATTTCGTTGTAAGAGAGCCAATTAATACTTGTTCAATTACTAGGACACAAAGTATATTAAATATAAAAATGTTGGCATATGCAATACTTAAACAGGAAGGACACAAAGTATTAGTACAAAGAGGGTTGCTTATACAATACTTGTTCAGTGAGAAAGACACATAGTATAAGTACAAAAATGCTAGCTTATGGCTTATAAATACTTGTTCAACAGGAAGGACACAAAGTATTAGTACACAAAGGATTGCTGATATAATACATGTTTAGTGAGAAGGACACAAAGTATCAGTTAAAAAAAACTAGCTTATGCAATACGGGTAATATATTTATCGCATACTAACGATATATACGCATAAGTGGGCACGCACAAAGTATAAGGACAAAGAGGTTAGCTTATACAATACTTGTTCAGTGAGAGGGACACAACGTATAAGTAAAAAAGGTTAGCTTATGCAATACGGGTAACATATCGCATACTAACGATGTCTACGCATATGTGGGCACGCACAGAGTATAAGTACAAAAGGTTAGCTTATACAATACTTATTCAGTGAGAGGGACACAAAGTATAAGTACAAGAAGGTTAGCTTATGCAACATATTAATCGCATACTAACGATGGCTACGCATAAGTGGGCACGCAGGCACAACACATAATCGCACAGTTAATCGGAAACAAAAATGTAAATGCCACACACTTTTGAAATAAAATGTGTTCATAGGAAGACCCATCGTGGTAACTTATTATCACTTAAACGCAGGGCATAGAGTGTGAAGTGAATGTAAACAGGGTATCTTATGCAATACGGATGATCTTTACGTATATACACGTACGCAAGCACAATACACACGCACAATACACACGCACACGAATGCAAGCACGCCGCACACACGCACGCACGCACGTACGCACGAACACACACACACACACGCACGCACGCACACACACACACGCACGCACGCACGCACGCACGCACGCACGCACGCACACACACACACACACACACACACACACACACACACACACACACACACACACACACACACACACACACACACACACACACACACACACTCATTCATTGTACATATTATACATATCATTATATTATAAATATCATAATATTGCCACAAACACGCACCATTCAGTGAAAAAAAAACGTAAGCAGGGATAACTACAATAGGTACATGTACATGTGATAAGTCACTGTGTAAGTTCAGCACGTATGCAAAGAAATGGAAAGCAAGAGTTACACGCCGCTGCGCACATATAATCACATTCAGTCATGCGCGAATACAACTATTTGGATATCAACTTTTTGCTAGGTGTTAACAACTGCTAACTGTTCCGTATGAATACTTGTATAACAATGAATGAAGTCTATATGATAGTGTGATGCTTGAATAAACACGTAATGACGGTAAATATACTGTTCAGGGCAGAAAAGGGGACTTATTCGAACACTTTGAGTTCATCATGTCGAACAACCCGGTGGGCACGGTGATTGAGGTCCTTGACCATAATGACCCCGTCTGTAGTCCAGCAGCCCTCCAGCTTTTTGTATTTTACAAGTTGCCTGGCGGTGTACATGATCTGGCTTCTTTTACGGGTTAAGTCCTCGTTTAGATAGGCACCGGAGAAGCCCGTCGATTTTAGCGCCGCACGAGTTTTGTAAAGGGTTTGACGTGACCGATAAGTTGCAAATTTGACTATGATAGGTCTGCTTTTGGAAAGGCCGGGTTTACCAACACGATGACTTCTGTCAATATCTGACAATTTTATGTCAGCATTGACCTGCTTACACAGTTTGATAATGATGTCATCTGTACTCTCGCCCTCTGTCTCGGGTATACCAGTAAGTCGTAAGCAATTCCTGCGGCTGTACTGTTCCGCGTCATCTATCATGTTCTCCAACGAGTTGACGCGTAATCGGAGATCTTCGTTTTACTGTTTTAGAGTTGCATTTTCATGGCTCAAAAGATCTAGTCTAGATTGTAGACCATGATCCACGCCATCAACGACCGGTTTGATAATGCTTAGAATATCATCCTGGAAAGCTGACTTTAGTACTAGTGCGATTTTCTCTATGTCAGTGTCTGAAAGTGCTAGGCTATTAACAACACTAGTGTTGCCAGCAGTTTCCATGATACTGTCCAAGAATCGACCCTTTTTAAAATCAGCTATATCTTGTGGTGATGATCGTATAGTTGATTGACTTAATGTGGAAATCAACCAATCCCCAGATGCAAACAATATTTATGTCACATGATTACCTCATGTATCTTACGGAAAAAAAATTCAGTAAGTTGAAACAAATCATTTGGTGTTAGATAGTCTAAAATGCCGCTTTGTCAATGGACCTTAGGGAAGAAAAAATTTCTTTAAACGCGAGCATCGCGAAGAAAAGGCTAACTCCTACGCGCAAAATAAAATACAGTTGGTACCGGTTACGGGGATAACTAATATCTACCTTTTGGTATTTCGTGATAGTAGGACAAGCGAGAACGTACTTTAACGCTTATTGTTAATTTTACGTATATTTAGAATAACCTTGTATTTTATGGAAATGTGACTGCTCTGGTAATTGCATATAACAAACGCGTTATCAACACTCTGTTATAATTGTTCGTATCCATTATCAATATGTCCTGTCTGATTAAGTTTGAAACTATTATACATACAACACGTGAACCGGTTGTGTCAGAATAGATTATTGATTCATGAAATTTGGGTTACTTAACTACTGCGAAAAATATACGTATTTACTGTTTATCCAAAAAGAAACTAATTAATGCTCTTAAAGAATCAATAATAAAATACAAAAAGGCTTAATAAAAATAATATTAAATTCATATATAAGAAATCTTGAACAAACATGGAAATAATTGACATCTGTTGACTCATTTTCGTAGTACAATGTAAATGCATTGCAAAATCACCAAGTCGCACTCATCATGTATACTACATTGAAAGATAAAGTTAACCCATTCATGCCTAGCGTCCTGAAAAAAGGACATTGCAAACAGCGTAGACCGTGTACAACAGCAATTGACGGTTCAAGAAATCGCAAAATATTCCATGAGTAATCTCCACACTCCGACCAACCAGAGGGAAACAGTTGATACTCTATAAAACCGCTTTCGGCTGGCCCTATGATAGGCGTTATCCGATTAAAAACAAGTAAGTAATCAGGAAGATGTACCTGTTTGAACACCCAATTTTTCAATTTAAGCGAGGCATCGGCGGCCATGTTTTCTCAATTCTGACCACGTGATTCCCCCCATTGGGAACAAGTTATGAAGTTGTGGCCACAAGTTACTAAGCTGAGGTCTCAACTTAATAAGTTGTGGGGACAACGTACTTAGTTGTTTCCACAAGTTATTTTAAAAGTTGTTTCCACAAGTTATTAAGTTGAGGTCACAACTTATGAAGTTGTTCCCTCAACTTTATAAGTTGTCTCCACAAGTTCCTAAGTTGCGGCCACAATATAAATAAAAAATTTCGGTTGTCGCCTCTGTGCAACCGTGAACAGAAAAACACGCATTGCTTTGCCATATCTAATGTAAAACAGTGGAATGATTTATTCTATTGAAACAAAATGTATTACAATTAGCTGTCCAATTTGCCGAAACATCACATAAACGCAAGTCTAAATGACGAAGATACCTTTTACAGCAGATTTATTAACTTCAAAGTAATTCCATACGAACATGCTCCATCATGAGACACTTTTAAAAATATTTATTTGATTTTGAGCAAGAGTGTTTAATAAAAATACGTCTCCTGAAAACTTGTGTTTTTCTTTTAAGTTCGACATTTTAAATTGGGACCATCGATATCATATTGTGTTTGTGTTTGCTATTTTGATATTGGATCGTTGACTTGTATAAATGAATCTAACGCCCTCAAGGCTCATTATTTTTAATGAAGTTTACGTTATATTTTTAGTTAAGATCCGTTGATCTATCTGAAAAGCTCGTATAAACTTTGTTTTAGACGGATTGAGGGAGTAAAAAATAAATGAACTTATGGTGCAATAGCTTACATTTAAAATAAATACAAAGATCAAGTTACAATCAAATAATATTTCCTTACATAATTTGTTGTAACCATAATCTCGCTAAGGCGTATAGATACATGATATCAAACAAAAATCTGCTTCACACACGTGATTTAAGTCCTATTCATCTATACTAGACACTGTCGTAATCGGAGAAAGACTATGATTGAAACATATTTCTTTAAACACACAAGATGGTTGTTTGGTTGTCTCACAAACAAACTCTCTTTCTATAACATTTTCGCTATAATTGGGACGTTATAGTAATAGTTAAATTAGTGTATATTGCTCAAATTTCAAGTAGCAATGAACAGTACTTTTTTAATTGCTTACGAATGTATTTTATACGAACGTATACAGCAAATTTATAAAGGGCTGTCACACTTTTACATAATGTGAAAATTTTAATCTTGAATAAAAAACATTTAATCGCGGTGAGTTATATAATTAAAACCAATAAATGTCTTGTGTTAAACAATCAGAAGGTCACGCGGTACCATCCTTCATTGATGATTTGAGATGAATACTTAACAAACACAGGCATGACAAAAATAAATGGTCAGATCAAGAATAGTGGGTTGAAACACTGAAATCATTCAACTAATTGTCAAGATTCGCTTCCGGAATATTGCATTTCAATTAAGTTTCAATTGCCAAGTCAAAAAGTGACGCTAAATATAAAGGCTGTGACATGAGTTCCTCATGTGTTTACTGATTAATTCTAGAAAAGATGTGAAATTAGTCTGGCGTTCAAACCGGGTTTAACCCACAATGCTTTAAATATACCGTTCAAATGCGATGACCCGATCTTTAATCATGTTTACGTTTAATGTTATTCTGAATGTCTTGTGATTTATTGCAAAGCCAAATATCAATTTCCTTAAAAGACTGGAGCACCAAAAGGTGATTTTTTTTGTTCTGATAATATTTCATTATTTCGTACTTACGGTACAGAATTTTTATAAGATTTTGCCACGTGGGTGTGCAATATAATTTAAG
Source organism: Dreissena polymorpha (assembly GCF_020536995.1). Classification (NCBI taxonomy): domain Eukaryota; kingdom Metazoa; phylum Mollusca; class Bivalvia; order Myida; family Dreissenidae; genus Dreissena; species Dreissena polymorpha. The sequence continues at coordinate 331,691 of NW_026273322.1, read as the reverse complement.
ATAAATTGTAAATAATTATTTATTTTATTTTCATTTCAAGGTTAAAGCATACTACAATTTTATTACATCCACCACATTACAAGTGATTTATTAAGAAACCTGTATGTTGAGTTACGATATTTTTAAGTACAACTAAAAGTTAAATTTAATTTTAAACTTGTGTTAGCTCAGAACTGCGCGAAAGTACGTTATGTATCGTTGAGTTAAACCTATTGATATTTTTTTTGTTTACCATTCTGATCGTTTTCTTATATGCAAGCTTTTATATTTCTGTAATGTTTTTTTTGCATAGCCTTTTGAGTGTTTGTCAAGTGGAACGAACACTAGAATTATATATATATATCGTTCTGGCACTAAATATGTCAATACCGTACTTTGTTCTTGGTTTATATGTAAACATGCATGGCCAAACAACTCAACAGTTTATATAAAAAAATATTTTTAAATGTTTTTTGTGGAATACAGAAAACTTTTTTCCAGTTTGTTTGTTTTCACGAATCTCCACTCATTGATGTTTCTCTTTTTAAAATGTGCTGCTGATCAACATTACAAAGTATTTAGTTTAAAAACACATTACATTTTTACTATAATAAGCGATAAAAGTAAGAAAGCAACATGCCTAAATGTGTTTATTCGTTTTTGAAAGAGGTATATTTGTTATATTTATTTATTAGTTGCTGACAGTATGACCAAGCATTGTCTGTTAGTCTTGAAAACCTTTAGACCACACTGGTCATTGCTTTTGGCAAGTAAAGTCAAATTTGAGTAGCGTATTAGGAAAATCAGTTAAGTGGCTAAATTACTCGAATGTATTCATCCTTTCTATTTTGCGTGATTCATATTTTAAACTGGATAAACACATGTTTGCAATAATTTATAGTTGATACTATTAAAATGTTAAACTGAATGCAGAACGAACATACTTATTGTCACACCTAAGTCTCTCTGGATATGTAAGTCTTATTCCGTTTACTGGATCCAGCATATACAATGACTGATAAATGCAGAGCACACATTGTGCATTGTGAGTATACATTGGCTGATCAATTTAGAGCCTAGATTACATTGTAGATGGTAGTAGATAGCTGTAAAATAATAGCTTGGATTAAGTCTTGAAGTCAAATTGGATTTCAATTATTATTTGAACAACTCTACGACGTATTAAATCATGTCAGAGACCGCGAAGATTACATCGAGGCTCTCACTGCACTGGTGTTTGCATGCATACATATGCCTTGGTTTGAATGGCTGCCTTTAAGTGAAATAGTGCTCCGTTGGTTTAATTGTTGTATGTACGGATTTCACAGAGGAGTAATAATAATGATACAATTTAAGTGCATCCCTATTCTTACTGAACAGATGAGAATCACGAAAAAAAATTTGCAACTATAGGTGACAGTTATTCAAATAATGTTTATCTCTTTTCATACATTCTATATATCTTAAAAGCACAGTTTTTATTATGCCCCCGAAGGAGGGCATATAGTGATCGGACCGTCCGTCCGTCTTACCGTCTGTCCGTCTGTTCTTCCGTCACACTTTGCGTTTAGGTTTCGCGTTTAGGGTTCGAGAAATGCTCATATATTCTATGTTCCTTCACATAGCAACTTGATATTTGGCATGCATGTGTATCTCATGGAGCTGCACATTTTGAATGGTGAAAGGTCAAGGTCAAGGTCATCCTTCAAGGTCAAAGGTAAAAAAACATGTATCAAAGCGGCGCAGTAGGGGGCATTGTGTTTCTGAAAAACACATTTCTTGTTGTATAAACGTTATGGACAGTAATCTATCGAAGCGCTCAAATAGTTTTTGACTGTTTGTACCATATTTCAAATTTTGGTATTTAATGTGTTGTCCAAAAAAAGGTATTTTAACTCAAGATCATTGAAAATATGTGGAATTTACCTAAATATTTTCCTGGATTAAATAGTCGGAAAAACACCTGATGTCCGGTTTAAAACTTCAAAAACAATCTATTCAACTATTAAATTATCCATACTTGTTTTCTTCCAATATACAATATGTTTACGCAAAAGGGGATACATAAGACAATTATTTTGCAGTAAAAAGAATTCCTTCTAAACGGATTAATTAAAGGTATAAGTAACATAGCTATGCAATAGGAATGAACACCATTAATTAAACATATTGAACTATAACATACTTGTTCCGTTTAATATTGGATATGTGGACTCATTTGTTTAAATCTTTAAAAGATCTACATAACTTTTGCCCCGATGCTTGTTTTTTTTTCTGACTAGATTGTCCACTGTACTGATTTGATATCCGAGTCCCTTATGTTTTCAATCCGAGCCCGACAGGCACAATCAGCACCCCGATCACAACGACTAATAGCCCAACCAGAAACACAACCTCTGGGGCGTCGTCTACTAGTACAATTAACACACATGGGCCGTGCTCTCTGAAAAGGGGGTTTTATGCATGCGATGATATTTATGATATTGTTCGTATAGAGAAAGTCTCTTCTAAGCTAAAATCAAGTTTAGGCGAAAAGTGATGTCCCTGATTAGCCTGTGCACAGGCTAATCTCGGATTACACTTTACGCACATGCATTAAACCCATTTTTCTTAGAGCACGGCCCATATTATTGGTTTTTTAAATCAGTTTGAAGTTTCAAAGACAGACCAAAACAAGTATTTTTTGTATACCCATGATATGGAATACAACTCAGAGAGTAAGATATTTGTACATTGAAGATTGATAAGAAATATGTCAAACATATATCAATTGGAAATCAAAGTGTTACTTAAAAAAATATCAAGCAATACGGAACAATATGGTAACACCTTATACTCCATATTCTAGATTCATTTGTCTTGAAAATAGCATATTGTCTCAATTACGCGAAGTTGTAATAATGAAAATGGATTTAATTGTATTTCTGTTCTTCACCCCCATGCTCTTTGATCCATTTTATATTAATGTTTACTTCTTTCTTCCGGTGCCCAGTTTGTCAAAATACATCCTGTGATCCTAAGAATTAAATTTAATAACTGTTGCAAAAGTACGTCAGTTTGTTATGTGGCATGGGCAATAGTTTGCATGGCCTAGTACTTTTAGAGGTATGCAACGACAATGTCATATACATGTGAACACTGGTAATAATGATAACAATATGGTTATTAGCATTATTGATATTATTATTATCATTATTGATATTATTATACTTGTTTAATCATTATTATTTGATAACGTATAATTTCTAATTGTGCCAATTATTTTTTCTCATATTAATCGTTGATATACTGCCAATCGCACCCATGTTAAGATCTATATGTATGTTGCAGCCGATGTATCGCATAACCCCTTTTTGCTGCAACGTTGGCTCTGTCTTCGTTCCTCGGCGTTGGGCTTGTCGCTGTTATAATATTTATTGTGGTGTACATCAGAAGACGACATCGCCAGTATGTATAAATATTGTTAGTATATAAGCAAACTTCTCAGGAATCTCAGTTTCGGTCCAATCACTTGAATTATCATCATGACGAACCTACATTCAAATACATACTTCTCTGTTATTTGCACGCAGCATCAACAGAATACTATCATTGCGATCTGAATAGTAATTAGGTGAATTTGAGCACATGATCGCACTCCTTTGTTTTAGAATGCATTTTGTATGTAAAATATGTAGCGATACTTTGTATCAAAGAATTGGTTATAAAATACACACCATCTTCCGTCCCTATTATGCCACATATACACTGATATTTTTCCGAGTTAAATATTATTTAATTTAATGAAGAGAAAAATAATATATTTTTATGTTTTTTTTTGTAATGAAACTATTCTGAATGATACCAAGTCATGCTAATTAATGTAATGCCAATTAATTTTTACGTAATGTCAATTAATTTAACTGCAGTGTAATCCAAATGCAACGGAAACTTATATTAAACAAAAACGTTAAGCTTGACTTATGTTCAACACAGTTTACAGTAAAGGTAGATATATCTTATATATTAAAGATCTACTGGAGGGACCACTGCTAATACAGAACCGTCTCCTCAACATAATTACGACGACTTGTTAACCCTGGCAGCTATGACAAGCTTCAAATGCCAACCCGTGAGTACGATGCCATTCCGTTACTGTTCTGGTATTAAATGCCCCTACACTTATATTCTACATGCGTGCGTATTGATATTAAGACCTTGGAAGTACTATGTTTTAAACATCCAATGGTATTTGTCAAAAAACACAATAACACAATAACATATTAAATACATACATGCATGCATATTTTGTATAGAAAATTGTGTAACGATTGAAGTTATCGAACTTTAAAAACGTAAATATGGCGTGTTTAAGCACACCGGTACAAATAAATATAATATAAAATTAAAGCGAAACAACAGTAATTTTTTTCTAAAATATTGGAAGTGGCATATTTAAAAAATATTCGGAACCACGTAAATGCATGTTTAATAAGCACAAAATCACACTAAAACACAAACAAATATGTCTCTTCAGCCATCCATCCATTATTCAATCCATCCATCAGTTTATCCTTCCGTCCGTCTATCCATCAATGTATCATATATATATGCAAACAATATTATATAGGCCAAACCGGCGATAAACTTAGAATTATGCGATCAGTTCATGAACAACTAATGCGAGACCCCTCAACAAGACAGATGCCTTTAAGTAAACATTTAGATGAATGTTTACATTATGAACCAAAATTAAAAATATTTCCATTTTATAAGCTATTTTCGAACAATATTTCAGCTAGGTTAGCAAAAGAACAACATTTTATACATGTATTTAAACCCCAATTAAATTTCTTTAATACTTATTGACGTTATGACGTCAAAATTGATATGACGTTACCTCAATGACATTTTGACATTTTGACGTTGTAATATATTGTATTATGCCCTGATGAGCTGTGCGAAACGCGTTGGCTATATCAATATATTAAAAATCCCACATATATAAGTTTGCTACAAAGTACCTGGGCAACTAAAAAGCACACTGTAGTATGGCCGGTTGCCTTTAAGCGTTGTTTTCGTACCTTGTGCACAGTGTAGTATGCTTAATAGTACCAAGAGGTAAGTTTTAGTAGTACCGGAACCGACAACGACCAATGAGCATTATTAAGAAACCTTAATATTCCACTGATTATATCGAAACTCGATTTTCCTGACAAATAATCTTTATAGTACAACCACTTACAAACATGGTTCAATCCGACGGTGTATTTCGATATAAAAATATAAATATAATATAACATATATATATCAACCAATAAATATTACATTTCAGGTGGCCAGCAGGGATGCACAAACTAAAATATTGCAGATGCGAACGTCGGTTTGACGAATGGACTTGGTAAAACAATATGCGTAGGGATTTTCCTTGTCCTGTGTAAACTTTTGTATATAAATATTCGCTTTTGAAATATGTTATAGATACATTTAAATAGCATGTTTGCTTTGTTTAAACTCACAGTTAAATGAAGCTGTTTTGTTAGATGTGTTCGATTGTACCAGATCTAACAATTGATACTATAAACGGCGAAAAAAAAATCACTTGCGAGTTTCTTGATCGAGAAAAGCTATCGCTCTAAACAAAAACTAGACATAAATAAAGGCATGTAAACACACTAGTTTGATATTAAAACTACTACTGATAGTTCTACCAGCTTAATGAAGAAACTCTCATGACCAACCCCGGTCCCAGCTGTCTTGTAGTGATGGCGCAGGTATTTTCAACATCAGCGGGTCAGGCAAAATACTTAACCAACAAAACCTACCAACATCGTGTAACCCCTTGTTTAAGTGAACAGTCATGCAAAAAGACATTTATCAATTTAAGGTTAGTGTAATATCGGTAATACGTTTTTTATCAACCGTTTTTGACAAATATATTTCATCAACATGTATCAACGACTGCTTATAGACTTCTAGATGTGTTTGATACTTTATATAATTTCAATTAGTTTATTTAGCAGAATATTATTTTACCATTTGGTCATATTAGTATGCACACTACTTTGATATGATTTGTTACTATATCTTTATAAATGACTAAAACTACTTTGATCAACTTGATAAATGAACATTAACTAAGTTAAACTCCCACAAATAAATAAATCTTTTCAGTAGCACTTGTACGATTATTGCTTGCACTAAACATATGTTATGCAGAGTTACGCATAAGCATTCATATCATTGTAATATTCATTAGGTTAACAATTATTGTACATGAATTATATGATAAATGTATTGTTTGTTGTTTATGCAGTTAACAAAAACACAACAGCACAATATTTATGTTTAAAAGGAGAACAGCATGACTATGTTATTGTCCGATATGTATATGTAACCAGACATGTATTTGTTGCATATTTATTGCATATTTCTTCATTTGTATAATATGACTTCCTTTTTTATATTATTAACCCACGTGTGACTGCATGCGTGGATGCGTAGGTGTGTGTGTGTGCTCTTGCAAATACGAGAGACTAGAGACTTTAGTGGGTATGCACACCAACGAGTCTTAATGTAAGAATTCTAATACTTGTTTGTTTGATGTAATTTCATTTTCAATGGCCTTGATATCGTTTGTGTTTGTTTCATGTAATTGTTTTTCAAGTGTTTCAATGATTTTGATGGTTTCAGTTTCAAGTGTTTGTGTTTCTTTATGTTTAAATGATGTGTATCTAATTGTTGTTTTACGTATATTTCCTTTAATTACTTCTCATAGTGTGTTTGGGTTTGCATCTTTATTATTTTGAACTGTATTGAGTATTTCTTGTTTTATTTTTCGTTTGATATTGTGTATCTAGTAAGACGCTGTTATTAATTTTAAAGTAACAAACACTACTTGTACATGTATATATGATATGTACATAGTTTACAATAGTTGCACGGTTACGTTGTTGATTTTTTTTTTATTCAAGGTGGGTATTCTTAAAATGAGAGGTTGCGTACTTAAAAAAAAACAATTTTTTGGATTAGATTCGTCTGCCCATACAAATATGGCAGCAACATTAAATGTATATTTTGTTTTTTTTAAGATAACTATAAAACAATATTCAATATCAGTATAACTGCTCTGTCTTGCTTGCTATTCAAAATATACTATATCATTTAATTTGGTGATGTCCAAAAGCGTAAAAAGTATTCAACTGCAAATACCGTATATATACAGACACATAGATATGTAGACATATGCTCATTACAAATGTAGCAGTAGAATTAAATGTATATTTGATGTTCCTAAGATAAGTATATAATAACATTTAATATGAATATAACTGCTCTGTCTTGCTTGCTAGTTGAATATACTTTATAATTTAACTAGGCGATTTCCAAAAGTGTTAAATAGTATAAAAAGGCAAATACCGTACATGTATAGACATAGGCATAAACGCCAAATTTTACATGAATATAACTGCTCTGTCTTGCTTGCTAGTTAAATATACATTATAATTTAACTAGGCAATTTCCAAAAGTGATAAATAGTATAAAAAGGCAAATACCGTACATGTATAGACATAGGCATAAACGCCAAATTTTACATGCATTTTGTATGAGCTACTGTTAGTATGATACAACATATACAGTAATGCTTACACATATCCTACTTTGCACACAAACAATAGAAATAACATTAATTGCAATAAATAACAATTAAATTCCCATAGCAATCAACCGAATTAAACACTTAAAAATAGTTTACAGAGTTGATCTATCAATTAATTACAATTTTGCTTTTTGTATAATAATTATATAATTGTTTTACAATCATATGCATTCTTATTCGTAACTGTCTAACATAGTATGCTTTTATACATTAATAATAATTCATGTGTTGTAATTTATGTTCATTATTTACGGTATTGTCAACAGCAAATTTTTTTTAGATGGTTTTTGTGCTTTTTTATTTTTTTAGAAGGTTGATAATAAATGCTTATTTAACACGTAAGGCGTATCTAAGTATATGATTATACAGATCGATCAATTGCCTTCCAAAAAAAAGCCGAATTATATGCATTCGTTTGCAATTATTCAATTTACCAGCAATGTCACTTCATATCAGAGTAAAAAGAGTTTAATCAGTTCATCTTTTCGATTTAATATCACGTGTTAGAGAAAAAAACACTATTATGTTAAAAGCAATGTAAATAGAGTGACACATATTTGCTTCCCTTTCATTTTAGATTTAATGATTTATTTGTCCAGTGTGCGTCTTTACATGTATTGCTAATGTTTTTAACAGTTTAAACACAAGAGTTGTCCTTATATTATATAAGGACTCCTGTCAAGGATAGTGGTAACACATGATTTATTGGATTTTTCTCTTACCTTCGAAATCTTAAAGGGAAAGAGATAAATACATGTACATCGTTTTTGACTATTTGACTGCATTACAAAAATGTAAATACGTATTTATTTACAATACATTTGGTCAAAAGTTTTAATACTCTTTAGGTACACCTTGTTTATAATAGTACATATATATAGATAATACATGGTGCATACATGTAACACAATCAATGGTGTGTTACTTTAAGAAAGTTTTCAAACATATGCACCGATATATAACATGCATTTAATTTGCTTGCTTTGCATTGTGTACACATGCTTACGTAAATTGTTAATACACTGTATTGTATTGTGCATTTGATTGTCATGGTGTGTCTGAATAGCCACTAATCCCTTGAATAACCACTAATCCTTCGTCTTCATTGCACCTTGATAATGTACAGCAGTTAATGATAGTATACTTCCCAAAGTAGAAACGTTTGTAAATGTTATGTCTATGACCATGGTAGACTAAGCCAATAATTATACTCCTTATAAAGGACCCTGTGGATGCTTCTGTTCCGGTTTTTGTAGAAAAGCTTTCCGCTTCTACTCCATACTGATTCTACAGTGTCTTTTTTCTTCAAGCGGATTGAGTTGAAAACTTTTTGGTTCAACTGTGTAAGGTGTTCGCTTGCATAAATTTTAACTTGTTTGAGTTGCTTGCTCATTTTAAGAATTTGTATTTTCCTAGATCTAGAAATGAATTTTATAACAGCTGGTCTGCTTTTGCCATTTTCAAATCTTCATAGCCTATGCCCGTAATCGATTTCAGATTCACCAAGTTCAATTCCAGTGTGTTTTTTATGGTTTCTACTACTAATTAAATGGTTACGTCTGGTGTTTCTGCTTTATCTCTATCAGGAAGGCCATGAAAAACTACATTGTTAATTCGACTGTATTGTTCAAGGTCATTGAGATTTTCTTTGTTTGACTCCTTTTCTTTTGTTAACTCCAACAGGATCTGTTTCTTTTCTTCCTTTTCAAAAACAAGTTCTTTCTGCAAATTATCTATATCCTTCTTAAGATTATCATTTTCTGTTTCTTTATCGAAAAGTTTATGTTCAAGCAGTTCGATTCTGTGAAGTAGGCTATTTTTCATTTTTCCTACAATTGTTTCTATCATATTTTCTAGAGAGCTGTCATCTTTTAGCATCACTTTGGACAGCTTGACATTTATTTCTCTCAATTGTTTTGAGATATCAACAATGTTCATGTTTTCTGTATCTTTGGTACCTTCTGCTTTCTGTTTTTCGTGTTTTGCCTTTTTCTTTGCTTGCTTTTTGCTTTCAGCTTTTGATTCGCTTATACTAAGTTCATGTTCGCTAACACTGCTTATGTATTTGCGTTTGGTTTTGTCTGGACTATCACAATCTTGGTTACTATCAGATAGTTTTGACTTTTCTAAGTCAATTTCTCCTGGCTCAATTGACTGAGTTGTCTGTGTTGCCATATCTTTTTTTGAATAGTATATAAACAATGTTTCAAATTTTTAAACAAGGCTCTGTTTTCTTCATTTATTACAAGTTAGTTATGTTCATACCTTGTGTGTCACCATCCAGTATCCATTAAACAATGTCACTCATTCATTATCACCAACTTTCCAACACTAAGAGTAATAAATCCTATTGCATTTTTATATTTTCAAGTCCCAAGAAAAAAACCACTTGCTCATACAAGGGAGATAACAAGGAAGCAAACACTTCCTTATGACCCGGATGAAAATAAGTATTTATCAGTTTATATCTTGTAGGGCCACATAACCTTGAAACAGTGCATTTGATTTAAAAAATAAACAAACACAGTCAGCATATATGATGCAAGAAATTACTATTGCTAAATAAATTGATTGATAAATTGATTGATTGATTGATTGTTTGTTTGATTGATTTATTGATTGACTAATTGATTGATTGACTCATTTCTGAAACAAGAAATGGTTCAATATAGTAAATGTTCAAGAGTTACTCGTTCAAAGACTATTGCGGACTAATGTCTTTACAATCACGTCCATCTTATGGATGTGTAAGCATCGTGTGGATTACAAAATTAAAGGCTTCAACGGCAGATATTGCGCACGTTTTTATTTTCAACAGGCGACAGCTGTGACTAGGAAGCATTCGATCATCCCTCATCTGGTTTTACTTTAAATACCACGTTATATCATGGCCATTACACATATTTATATTATTTATAAACGCAAGTGTTACCAATACTCGAATACAGGACTAGTAACCAAATGGTTAAGAAAAGGCTCGGTCAGGTACATTTTCCCTACAAAGATAATGGGCATGGTAAACATAGGCTACGAGCGGTAAAATTCGATTAAGAATGCATACTCTGTCGCTCTTGACTATGACTATTCAAGTATACAATGCTGATATATGCAATACAATAACAAAGAAATAAACAGGGACAGGTCAGGTATTATGACAATCTATCAATAAAATGAGTGTATATATGCAGAAACATTCGATTAATAGAATTCTATTTGTATATACACACTTGGAGACTTTTCTAAGGCAACACTTTTCAAACTTGAATATCTCACTTATGAGTAAAGATTTTGATTTGTTTCAACTTGTAATCATTTGATTACAATCTGTGCAAGTTCGCGATAAAATCATTCATCCGTGACGATCGGATACTTTAGCACATTGGGGGCAGGTATCGGTTCGCTTTTTTGCACATGAAAATGGTGAAACGCGATATAATTATATTTTTATTTCGATTTCATAATTCTAGGTGGGTTCTTACACCAGGAAAACATAAAACAAATTAAAAAAAACAATATGGCTCGCATGAATATTCCGTAGCGCAACCGCGCAATTGGTATGTGGCAGGATACCTTCCCCACATGCTAAAGCGTCCGATCGTCAGGGATGAATGATTTTATCGTGAGCTTGCACACAATGTTGCAAAGTATCACATGTACATTTTTAATCAAAATCTTAATATTTAATGAGATATTCAAGTTTTAAAAGTGTTGCAACAGAAGAGTCATCAAGTGTAGATTTGTGGAAGGGTGACAAAACATCGGTCAAAGTTTAAATTAAAAAAACTGCGTGGCTTCAATGAGGAAGAGATGTGATCACGTTGTAACAGCCACGGGATGACATACAAGGAATTAGCAACTCGATTTTTTTTATATATTTGATTTTGAGAATTTGACTTCTAAAATGATCTTTTCAATTTGTAAAGTTTTATACCTTTTTTGTCAAATAATTTCCATTAAATTTATAGACATTTATAATTATGTTTTGAATTATTTTTGGTCTAAATTTCAACAAGATCCGTTAAAAAATAAAGGAGCTATATTGATTTGAATATGTATTGCGTTAGAAAAGTATCCAAGTGTATATATATAATTTATTTCAACTGATATGTTTTACTTCGATGTTTTTATTAATATACGTATATTTGTTAAATTTAAAGTCCCAGAAGGAATTCATATAACCATGCTAAGTTAGACAGTCTCATCATAACTTTTTAGAATGTACTCTTGCGTGTATGAATTAATGTTGAAAGATCGAGGAGTTTTGGCCATGTATTTGGTGAAGTAGACACTACTGTACGATGTTATGTATGAGAATGAAAATATAGATATGTAATCACTTAAAAAAAACAAAATACTGACTTCATGGATTAACATGTTTACATTAATTGTTAATTTTATTTTTTATATTAAATATAATTATTATTTTATGTTATACGATATATAATTATCATATACCATAATCATATTAGAATAGCAAATGGTTACCAAGTAAACAAAACAATTAAGTACTTTTTTTACACCTGTCTTTACCAACATCAAGAAAATACTTCGGAAGCAAATTCTTATTAACAAAAACGAAACACAACATATATTTCGGTTGAGATTTAAGACCTATAAATATAAGATTATTCGGTTCAGCAAAACACATATTCCCAATTCCAAGAATATCAATCAGAGTGAAAGAATAGTACGCAAACCAGATCACTGATTCAGCACGTAGGAATTAGAAAAATCCATTAATACCAGTTAATTGGTCACTGATTCGGCAGAAAAATATACATAGAAACTTGCCAAAAAAGGAAAAATCGAATAATACCAGTTAGCACTTTTGTGGAAAACTATCTTACGGAAATCCCGGAGATAGCCGACCAATCACGATCGAAATCACATCCCTATTATCAGTATTTAAGCTTTGCGCAATACGTATTTTTCTGTCTTGCTTACAGGTATGGTTCTTGCAATTATTTATATTTTGGATATTCATTTGTTGTTTGTATTATTTTTACTAAGTGCGGTTATTTATAGTTAATAACTGATGTTAGTTGTATTTGGATTGTATTGCTATAATTAATAATATTATATAGTTAACTCTACATGATTATTCGGTATGTAAAGAATAACGTAGAATTTATTTAAACGCGGAAATAGAAATAACATTTCATGAATAACATTAAGCACACTAAATAAACATCCAGATATCCTAAAATATCCGAAAGATCCCGAGTAAGGAAATAAAATGTAATCGGTAGCAAATAAGACCGAGAATAGATAACATCACTAAATATGAATTCGCAATCAGTCTGTTACTATTACAATTAGACACACGCGTATTTATTAAATATACTTTAAATCCCTTTCTCCTGATATTTTCTCCGATTTATTCGATCAGATTCTAAGCTTTAAGTTGATTATATGAATAGTCAGGCAGCCTGCATAAGTAGACTTTTTGATTTCTTCTGTTATGGGTACCGTTCCTTTATCCCGCTCCAGAAGTCCGTATTGAGTACATAAAATTACATTACACTGGAGAAGTATCTGTCAGTAAGTAACTGATTAAAAGAATTATTTAACCTGTACAGTAAGTGTTGAGAATTTCTTTAACTGATAGAGGGTGATACAGCGTATTGGCAACCCGTGTATGATAACGTAAACTAGGCTTACAAGGTTGATATTACCATTTCGAGGGTTGACACGCCGTTGTATTACCCTTTTTGGGTTGCAGTAATGTTTATATTATACCGAAAACAATACACGGGCAGAACATACGTTGACAATGATTATACGAAAACGTTGAGAAAACTTAATGGCATTGTTAAAATGTCGTTATTAAAAATAAAGAAGAGCAGGCTAGATTATGAGCTTGGCGGGGCACAGTGGAACACATCTTCAACTTCAGAGACATTGTTTAACACATGCAAATCCAACGTAGGCTCTTCGACAAATTCATCGACTGAAAGAGAGTGTTGGACCGCGTGTGGCATGATTCTGCGAGGAATAAAGATTGACGAAGGGCTGATGAAATTCATAAAAAAACTCTACGAAAACGCCAGCGATACAGTACTTTTCAATGAACAGATGGGTGACTTCGTCAGGACAACAGTGGGCGTCCGTCTGACCTGTTCAGTTTAACCTTTTTCTTATGAAGATAATGCAGAAGACCCCAAATAACCACCACAACCCATACTCTATCGGTGGCAAACCATATTCAAAGTGAGATTTGCTGATGACATTGACCGTATGGATATATCCATCTGTGAACTCAGAGACCTCACCGACTGACTTTATAAAAGAGCAGGAGCATACTGGGTGGAGGTAAGCACGAAGAAGTTGACGATCACGGTGAACAGCACGAATAAAACCAGTGCAGACATTAACGGCGAGAAGCTGGAAAAAGTGACCAGCTTCAAATGCTTGGGAGCAGTCCTGTCCACTGATTGTTCCAGTAGAGCTGAGGTCCAATTAAGAATGTCAATATTGACCGCAGTGATAACCAGACTGAGCAGGTTGCAAACAAGCAGCTCCATCAGCTTCACCACCAAACACAAGCTCTAAAGGCCCCAATAGTCTCGATGCTACTGTGCGTCTGTGAGACCTAGATACTTAACGAGGACACAGAATGCATTAAAAGGCCTTTGAACAACAGTGCCTACAAAGACTGCTACGCATCGCCTACATAGAGCAAAAGACCAACGAGTACGTACGGAACATGACAGTTTCACCAGTTATTCCATAGGAACCCCTCCTGGCGACCATCGAAACGAAGTAAGCTGACTTGGTTTGGACACGACAAAAGGCACGACTCGCTATGCAAGACCGCGCTCCAGGGTACGGATTCGGAAGGTCGCCAGCGAAGCCGTCAGTAGAAAAGCTTGCTTTAAAATATAAAAGAGTTGACGTCCCTCCCAATGGAAAGGCTACTCCCAACAGCCCAAATGAGTTCTGACTGGCGGAATATCACTGTGTCATTTTCCCGCATATCTTCCAACAACAAGACTGATCTAGGAATGATGATTATGATGATTAAATACATAAATATGTATGTTTATATACATGAATGATATACTTAATTTGACAATATGGTTCATATGAAGTAATGCATTACTTGAAGACAATTGCAGTTCCATATTCAGTCGAGTAAAAGGAACTTGGGTATTGAGACGAATAATTAAGCATCAATGTTGTAGAATTAGCAACATATGTATAAGTCATGCGGTACAGTTTGTAACATGTGAAGTGTTCACTTACGTTTGAGAATGTCAGTTTCTAATTATGTTTAATAAAGGAGTACGGAACTGATCCCCTGTTCTTTATTCCGCCGCAAAAAAGGAACAATCATTTTTATTAATAATTCTAAGTTCTTTGTATTCGGTTTGGATACGGAAATCGGAAATGGTTTATGGATTATTTGATACCGCGAATACAAAAAATGTAAAATATCTTAATATCCTACCGACATATACAATGATTTTACTTGATACGTGGTGAACTTGAGGTCATTTTCATTTATCTTGTTTGTAAGAAAGACAATTCAATCTCCTTTCTCGTTTAAATTAAGGAATAAGAACAAAATTCCGGTTTCCTTTCTTAGCCGCAAAACAGAACTAGGTAATATAACTATCAAAACTAAAGAAAAAATGACTCTAACATATTTCAAAATTCTACCTACAAAATCAATTATTTTCATTGGTACTTGGTGCATTTTGATTCATTTTAATTTATTCTTTAAGCAAGAAAATGCCAATTTCTTACTCGGGTTGAATAAAGAATAAGAACTAGCTTCCTTTTTTCATTCGCGAAACAGATATAGGATCATCATTAAATAAACGTGATAGAAATCTTTTTCAATACATGTTTTTATGTCGTGCCTAGAAATGCAATGATTTTCATTGATATGAGGTACACTTTGCATCACGTTAACTTTTTTAAAGCAAACTAATGCTATTTCCTGATTCGGTTTGAATCTCAAATAAGGAACTTGTTCCCTGGGTAAACATTAAATAAAAATTATTAGAATGTGTTAGCATTAATAATTTAGATATCCTACCTACATATGCAATAATTTTTATTTATCCATTGTACGCGTTCTTTCGTTTGAATTAATTTCGTATGGAGTGCAAAAATGGCTATCCGGATTTTGAAACATTGATTTGATTTAGATTTGAAATCAAAATAGAAAATTGTTTAAATTAGTAAATATCTTAACAACTATACACTGATTTTTACAGTTATTGGTTATTTTTGGATAAGGTACATTTATTTGTAAGTTATGAAATGCCATTTCCTTAGTTGGTTTGATTAAGGAATATGAAACTGGCAACTTGATCCATAATCAGTCGCGGAATAGGAACATGATTATTTATAAAGACAACGATTTACAAATGGCTTATTATGACTATTATATGACTGTATATTTCAAATAAATACAAAATATTTTAAAGTTTAGTGTAGATGATGCAACGTGGCACATGTAAAATTTTACGTTAAGTAAAACATTCACAGTAACTTACTTGATTTGACTAAGAAGTAAGTATTTTTTCCCATCTTCATAATCCAACCGCGAAATACTGAATGTTATGTTTGAGAACGGAGACATTCATATATTATATAGTAGCCAATGAAACACGAATGTAATAACAAAATGTCTTTACGTCAGTTCATAGAAGCATTCGAATGAATAAACCCTGGTTAAAGTTGTTTCTGGACTTAAGATGAGTCTTAATAAAATTGTATGATAAAATATACACTATAATATCGACGTCCAATTTTAACTGGCATTTTTTTGTGATTTTGCTTTTTATTGATTTTGAATTTGAAAGTCTATAACTTTATAAAAAAAATATGTTGCATGTAACATGACAATATTTGTATTATTCGTGTTATTATTAATATTAGTATCATTATTAGTATTCATTATTTTCATGCTATATTATTTTATCCAATTCTGTTAAAGCGATTTTATAGTCCAGTAGATATATCAAATAAGTATTTTGATTCGCAGGCTCTACTCTAAGTCACTATCAACATAATTAGAAATACTACAAATATAATTCGATAATAAGTAGATACAATTACAAAGGTACAAACACAGAAAAATCGCAGTCTTTTGGGGGGCCATAAACTATATTTCAGTATAGTATGGTTAGTTATTGACAATATTGTATATATGTCCAGTTTTGTTACCTTATCATAAATGTAGTTTACGGTACGTATCGTTTCCTTCCATGTTGAATAGTAAATAAAAATTCTAAATTATTATTATGGTCATGTTGTCGTGTAACGACTAGATCACGCTCATGTTCTCGGTGGGCATCAAAGCTTTGCCAGGACGGCAAAGAGACCATCCCTGATTACAATGTCGAAAGCTTAGGTCAGTCAATTGAAGGCTAGGAAGAGGGGCGTGTGTTGCTATCTGCAATTTTCTTGCAGTTGCCTGCTGTGGTAGAAGACGGAAAGATACACGCTATGTAAAAGATGAAGCTTTTCGATGTCAGGACTAGGATGAAAAAACTTTAGAAGCCAAGCAAGCATAGATGTAGATGTCTGTTGCAACAAGCCTATCTATGCTATATAGAGTCTACCATATTTTATAATTCAACACTGAGAAAAAGTAACATATTTATTAGCTATAAGTTATCAATATTTTATGTTCTATTAATGTTTTCAGCCCTATTGCCTTTACTTCTAGTCAAATGTTGTTCCCTTGTTGTGTTATATTCACGCCCTAACCACATACATTACAATAAGCATGCCGTCGATCTAACAGACATTGAAGCCTACAAACAACAGAATAAAATAGTTCAAATTTTTCAAAAGTTACACAGTCTAAGTCATCCTAGTACAAGTAATTGTGTATATCAATCATGTCATTTGTTTATTACATCGTATTTAAAAAAAATCTAATATAACGGAAACTATTTTCTAGAATATACAAGTAATACAAATTTGTCGATAGTTGTGAACGTAGTTTTTGTGTTACCTTTTTTAGGCAAATATATAAACTCACATACATATGGAAGGGAAAGACCGCCAATATTATTCATCACCAGAAATATTGCACGTGTTGAATATTCAGCTCATTTGTTTAACAGAGAATTTTTAAAATACTTACATTCAACATTTTAATATATGTTTTGTGCAATTGTAAAGTGTAAAATGTTATATGTTCCGATTCTACTAAATGTTTAAAAACAAACATGTAACTTCTTAAACTACAGATCTGAAAATGAAGATCGTGCATATATAAAGTCTACATCTTACTATACATAATATTGTAGTCATGATAATAAATAAAATATAAAAGATCCATCTGAAAGTAAGTTGATGACAAACTACATTAGCATGTTGAATATTTTCTAAGTTGTACGATCGGTTTAAATAATATTCTACAAGTCAGCATCTTACAAGTGTACACTTTACAATTGTACAGAATACAAGCTGACGCATCACAATTCAACATTTTACAACGCATTTTAAAGTCAACCGGTGTTAGGGTATAAATTGTCATTAGTAGTAGCCTGCCTTTGCCTTCTGTTATCGTGGAAGAACTTACTGTCCAATTTAACTGCATAGTCTTGATAGGTCCGAGGTAAGGATTTATTAAGATTTCGACATATCATCATCACCATTGTTATATTCATGGATGCAGATATGTGTTAGGCACATTGGATCACACAATTAGTGGTTGTCTTACCTGGTAACAAAATTTAAATGAACAATATACATATCATTTATTAATTTAGATTTTTGTTCTTGAACATCTAAGGTTTAAACTAAAACTCTGATTTGAGATGGAAGTCTGCACCCATTATCTATTGAACACAGACCAGACCAGGCCCGTACGAAGGCCAGGGGCCTAGGGGCCCGGGTCCCCCCCCCCCCCAGCTGGCTGTCAAGTTAGGATTTTTTTAATAATGGGCCTACTGCTATTTTTCTCATGAAAAAGGGCCCACAGTACATTTTCACTCAATACAAAAGAGGAGATCTGTTTTAATGTCCTTCTAAAAAAACAAGGGGATTAGCGCTATTTTACTCGCATGTGGAGATAAGTCCCTAGGTAATATTTTCTTGTCACCGTGTACACACATTCCTGATCAGTCAATTGCCATCTGCGATCCTTAATGCTTCATCTCTTGATGGTTAATGTAACAAGTCTTTTGATTGGACAAGGAAAGAGAAGCAGCGAATGGAAGCAAATAATACAGGATGTCAAAGGTCTGAAAATAGCTGACGTTAATAGTTTGTGAAAAACAAGTAATGTTGGAAGCAATTTGTAATAACTCTGAACTCGTTGGTGGGTAACTCGCAACTGACTTTATTAATAGATTCGCATAGATATAAACCTCAATACAAGTAACTCATGACTGCATGCTTTAACAAGACAATACGAGTTGTGTCCCTTACATTACAATACATGGCATCCCCATTTTTTTTAATTATAAACACATGACACATCCACTACTCTATCGTTACATATGCAAATAGGTTTTGAAAAAAAGCAAATAACATAACCTGTCGTAAAACATTATAAACTTCTCTTTTTTATAACATCATAGTGGGAATTTCTTTTAAACATCTGAGTTTTAAATTGTTATTGAAAATAGAACATTCCATATGAACAAAATTCACTTTAATTAATAAAGAACTTCTTTTAAATAAAATATTGAATTGAAATTCATACAATCAAGTTAACAATAAAACAACATGTAAAACAAAATTATTCACTAAAAAACATGTTTGCTAAGTTTCCACAAAATTGTCGCTATTATCTCAGATTCAGGCTTGTTCATGACAAAATGACAAATGCCAGATACACTAAATGTCGGGTTTCAGCTAGGAAATGATAACAAACTGTGTTTACACCAAAAAAAAGCTAGAAAGTAGATACACCTGAAAACAATGAAGTGTCGGATTCTCGTCAGAAGAGAATTTCATGAACATTTTGTTGTTAGGAGAAAAAAAACTGTATATTTAAACATAAAAATATCAAGCGTTTGGTTAATTTCCAGATTATGAACACTCCAAGAGGCATAAACTTGCTATTCTACTTTCTAGCTTGTTTTCGGTGTGAACACAGCAATGTAATCATTCCTAGCGCCTTCACTGCTGGCCCATTGACACCGCTAATAATAACATCACTCCTTGTGATTGGCGCGACCTTTTCAAATAGCTTCGCTGTTCCATATGACATGACACTGCACATTGCGCCACTGTCGATTTCAAATTTCACCGTTTTACACCCTATTTTCAAGTTAGCGGACCACTCATGATTATATTCAATCGATGTTGCAATAAATACGTCGTTCGCATCCGTATGTTCAAACTGGTTAAACATTTCCTCGACCTGTTCTTCCTGGGCTTCTGTGAAGTTGACACGTCGTTGACCCCCACGGCCCCAATATCCACGGTGGTTTCCCCGCTCACTTCCGCGATGACGCGGTCTACGTCCATAGCCACGTGCCCCACTGTGTGATGCCCCCTTTTGTTGATGCGATGCCCCACCGACTGCAGTGCATAATTTGGATGCCTTGAAATTGCCAAACTCACCGCAATTGCCACACTGTTTTTGATAGGCGGGACATTTCCTTATTTCATACTTTCTGCAACACTTGGCACAGTATTTTCGTTGCTTGTGAGGGTTTTGATGCGTTCTAGCAATGTTTATGTGAGGGCTTTCGCCCGTGATTTGATGTGATATGTGGTCAATTCTATTTGCCTACAAACCTGCACGACACGTTCGATGGTAAGTTGTATAACTGGTAACTCCATTAGCTTTTCACTACACCTTGTGTCATTTACTCCATTAATGATTATGTCACATATTAACCCTTCTTTTTGTTCCCCATATTGACAGTGTTCGGCCTTTCTGTTTAATTCCGAAATGTAATGCATTATGGACAGGTTACCACGCTTTATGTTGAGGAACTCTTGTCTTTTAATGTTACGGTAATTATGCACTCCGAAATGTCAGTCGAATTTTGTGAAAACCGTTTCTAGATTGTATATATCCTCGGCTGGCACTGCCGCGATTCCAGCATCCTGATCGGCAACAACTTCCGGCGCCCACGCGAACGAATCGTAAATTGTAACGCACTATCTTCCAATGTTAGCAAGTAGGACGCCAATCTTTCTTTTTCAAGGCTTGTCGTCCAGATCTAGCGCGTCCAAATGAATTTGGAAGTCCCGTCTGTAGTCTTCCCAACTTGATGCACTTTCCGACGGGTTAAATTCCGGTAATGGCCTGATTCCCTGCGAAGCCATTTCGCTGTGGTATAGAATGAAAGAGGTGATATGGATAATTGGCATTAAAATAAACTAGAAAGTTTCTTTGTCTAAGTCAAAGGCCAAGGGTGACATGAATCTGCCTCTAGTCAACCGGGGGTGACTAGTGTCGGCTTGAAGTCACCACGGTGACAATTTTGTCACTGCGGTAATAAATTTATCACTGCGGTGATATATTTGTAACTGCGATGATACTTTGCCTGACCCAAGGACAAACTCTTATCAAACATAAGAGCTAAATCAAACTGACCAATGAAATAACGTCTTGCAAAACGGAAAATCGGCGAGAAAATAAACCGCTTTTTTAAATACAAAGACAGGTAGCGTCATTTTCAGCTTCGCCTAAGTTTATATTCGGCAACGTTGAAAATAACGAAAACGGAACTTTTAAAATCTAAAGCATCGGTAGGTGGACATATCGTATTGATTTTATTTAAACTATTGTTAAATATTTAATTATTTTCTTCAAAAAAAATCTCGGTTTGTTACGGGGAAAATGATTGGTTGAAAACTGACCCACACAAATAAATGTAACAGCAGGCATAAAAATACACCAACAGTCATAATTTGTCACCGCTGTGACAAAATTGTTACCGCAGTGACAAAATAGATATCATCGCTGTGATAAATTCATTACCGCAGTGACAAAATTGTCACCGCGGTCACAATTTTGTCATCGCGGTGATATCTATTTTTAGCTGTTGGCGTATGATGTACTTTTTACCCAAAGGGTACGTCATATGTCTAAGTGCGTGGGAAAATAATAAAGATCATGACCTCTATATGCCTGGAAACAGCGGTTCAATATGCTGACCCAGTTATCGGTCAGATGTAAACAGATAAACTCTAGAATCATGTACAGGGTAAATGTGCATAATTATTCAACTTAAAATGTTGAATTTAACTACACACCATAATTGCAATAAAAAATTATAGATTTAAATAATAAAATTACTAAAAAGAGCCTTTATTTAATAATCAAGATATTGATCACTATAATACGGTTACTGATGATTTTAAAGTTATTTACAAACTTCTTTGTATCAGATAGTATTAATATTTAATACTAGTGATTAAAAGGATAAAAATTTATACACCAGAGGAACATTCACAAAATAATATTCATCAGGATTACATGAAAATCATTTTGATATGGAAAATAAAAACCTGAACAAACAAACTTGATTAAAAAAACACTCAATTATAAAATAGGTTTACATATTTTCATGAGAATCAAATCTGTAACAGATTCTCAAAGGGTTTATATGTTTACCTCAGTTATACATAGTTAACAATTGGCATTACCTATTCTGCATATCTATCTGGAGGTTTCCTGAGCCTTTGGGATGGACCAACTAATTCCTGTTGTATTGCTGAATTCGTGGTAACCTGAGGTATATGTGGTTGTGTTGTCTGTGGTAACTTCTGGTAATCAACTTGAGATTGGTTTATCACTGGATCCACATTAGAGTTTTTAGAAATAGCTGAACTTTTTAAAGGATGTTGCCTGTTTGAATGTTACCATGTACATAATTTGCATAACTGTGATGTTTTTTCTTTATTAAGTGCTGAAATATAACCTATAAGATTACATTGTCAAAATATCTATAATAGCTCAACAGTAGACATTTTTTAACCGCAGGACGTAGATTTTGTGCAATACATTAGTTCAAAGAGGAATCATGTATTGTTCCCCTTTTCAATATTTATTTTAATAAAATAGACTGTTTGGCATCTGTGTGATATATTGTTTTAATTTTACTTTATGGTTAGATTATAGTAATTTATTTGAGGTCGATTCTGAAAAAAGTTTTGGCAACTTATATTAATCACACTCGATACCTTATTCCTGCTGGAATCTATCACCATGATGGTCTCATTTCATTTTTGAGAAGCCAGTGCTTTCCTGCATAGTGGTACGCGTTAACCACAAATAGCAACTGGTACCGTTTCTGTACGTCTTTGGTAGGATGCGGCAAGGGATTGAACCCACAACCTCATGCACTCAAGGAAAACACTCTACCACTGAGCTGTTCATGCAGTTTTAAACTGTGGTTGCTTTGTTATAAGCTTGGTTTGTTAACAATATTACAGATAATAGACATGTATAGTACCTAAAATAATAATATTTTTACAGGTCGACGCTATCCCCAACATATCAGATAGTGCTTCAGAATGGATCCTGGATGCGTAGAAACTTTCAAAAATCGACTGATAAGGCTGATTGGTTTGCTGGAATCATGCACATGTCAATCCATCGTTTTAGGTTATAATATAAAACAATAATTGCAAATAATTGTTGTATGTGTTTGGTAACCTTTTTAATATTTATAATATTGACTTTGATATCTAGTAAGCCGTATAAACATGTTTTTAATACACAAAAAATAATCTTTAATGGTGTGGGGTAAAGTTTATTGATACTGATTTATTGAAAAATTTTACTGTGTGGAGAATATAACTACTATAAAAATACGACATCAAAACAATGCATTATTAAGTATTTGATTATTTTTTTTAGGAATTTATTACATTTGTAATGCTCGGTTATATTGTATGGTAAACAACACTGGACGTATAATGGACCTAAAATGTAATCATTTTTACTGTGCAGCTGAACTTGTTATTAGTATTTACTTAATGACACTTGTTCAGTAAGATAATTATACCAAAGATTAAAATTCATAAGACTACACTGTAATAAGTGGGTTTTATTTTTAAAAGATAATTGTCTATTTTAAGATATTGGAGGCCATTTCGACCATGGCTGGTGTGCAAACTACTACTACACCTAAAAAATAGAAGATTCAACAAATCAGACCGGCCTTCTCTTGCGCACCACAACGTAGAACAGCGAATGACTAAAAGAGTCTGATAACCGTCATAAACATGTCAATGTACTCCGAAGAAATGCGTAGCCTAGAACACATTGTTTGCTGGACATGAAGTTATAAGGTGTGATAAGCAAGCTTTAAAAGACTTTGCCTTTCCTTCCAAAGCTTAGTTCGTGAGGCTGCTCAGCATATTTGGTTTGAGGTGCTTACTTATATTCTCTTTTTGTTTGTTTACACATGGTCATCTATATCACAATAATATATTTTCTAACAAATTATATTTTAATACCGGTGTATATGATTATGCAAATTATCTGTGCAACAAGCAAACCATTTAAAACCAGAATATTATTTAGGTCATTCAAACCTAGTTTGTTTTATATTTTACCATCTTATAATTGTATGGTTGTAACAATATACATGTACATGAATTATTAATGTAAACATGTATTTGATTAGTTTAAACATATTTTATTTTACGAACAAACATGGTATACATTTGCATAGAATATACAGTTACAGTTTGATTGGTTGTCAGTATGGTGTGTAATGTGTATTTACTTATTATTTTTAATGGTTTTCAATGGTTTTGCCTTCATATGATTTACATTCTGTATTTTGTTTTTTTTTCAGGGAGGAGATGAAAGTTTTCTTATAGAGACTTGAAGTGATATCTTGATAAATAAACAGTGGATATAAAATACTAGTAGTACATATTCAGAAGTGTCACGGTCGGAGTAATGTTCTTATAACTCTTTTTCATTGACCAGTCTTGACAAACCAGAAAACTGTTCTGTTTTATTACCTGATGTGAAAAAAAAAAAACATTCTAAGTAAACATTGAATAAAAATGTCATCACACATTTTTACAATTCAGCAAATCGAACAACATTTCATGCTTTTTACTTGTTGCAGGGGTAATAAGATCTTGTAGCCCCCTTGCATGACTGAGTCTGTTGAGTATTTCATTAAGTAATTTCACATATCAGATTTCATATGAAATTTAACTCATTTATTAGTACAATTTAATATGTTTGTTGTTATAGTGAACCCCAAAGTCCAGAAATTTTGATGATGATAGTTTGTTAAGTGTCAATTGGTGCTTTTATAAGTTGGTATAGCAAGATTTGCAAATTCATAAATTGACAGATTAAACTTTGAGAATACTGCTGTACTTCTTTATGAAGTTGATACTGAATTACTGCTGTCTTAAACATCCAAGATGTGTATGCTTATTAAATTATAATGTAATTATTAATGTGATGTCTGTTAAGATATACTAAAGAAACCCATACGGGTATACAGGGCTTTGTTTCCTTCTTTAGCAAGAGCATAATATAGGCCCCTTCCCCTAAGAAAATTTCTTGAAAATGATGCAATTTTCCCAAATGGCAAAGCTTACTTTGGGTAAAATTTCTTCCCCTTTTTCAGTTTTGTCGATATTTTTTCCCCCTAAATTGGAAGGCCAGGCCCTTCTCCCAAATCAAGAACAAAAGCCATTGCATAACATTGGAAACTAAAGAAACTTTAACAGACCACAAACAAGCAAAATTGGGTTTATATTGTTATTTGTGAAACCACTGTTTTATTAATATGCATAATCAGAGTTCATATGCATCTAATCAATATCACTAATAACATAGAAACGAAAATCATTAATAGATACCTCTATTAATACATACACTTTGTATTGATTATACAAAAATAAATATAAAATGGTTTTGTTATATAGTTCCTTAAGAGAAAAGGCTTTCCATAGTCCCTGTCTGTAACTACAGTTGAAGTATTAAACTTGCTGCATAACAACACCTTCTGTGTAGTTTGATGGTGTCATGTACGTTTTAAACAGCATCGCACCTTAAAACTGGTACAAATCTTTCGACGAATCATTTTCAAGTCTGAAAAACAACAGCTGAATAACACATTTTAACAAAGTAAAAATATGAATCATGATATTAAAAAAAGACGAAGTGAATAGGAAAAAAATCTTATATCTCAAAAATCATGTTTGTTAAAAAAGATTAGAGATAAAACTTCAACTGTATAGTTTATTTAATATGTTCAGTTTAAAATAAATAAGTTTGAACAATATTCAATTAATTCCGTATTCTATCATGTAAAATTGGTTCATTTGATATATTATCAGTACAGACTAAAACATATGTTCTAGAAACTTATAATAATTTGTTCAGGTTAATTGCCGGATGTTATTTTAGTATACACGTGCCTTCGACATTAATCACTTTCATGCACACACAAAGTCTTGGTGAACAGTCCGGACCATCATCATCATGCTAATCTGCCATGACAGTTAGGCATATTTAAAGGCTACCAAAATGGAATCTGAAACATAACATTTAGCGTCAATTTTTGTCCTGAAAATAAAAAAAACTAATGAAATATGCTACATGAAAATGTGTTATTTCACCCCACCCACTAATTAAGTCAAAATCAGCTGAAAAATGAAAAGGTCGCCAAAGTTAAAACCCATATAAAGACAATTACTTGAGAGCATATACACCGAATTTAATATATTTCGGTAAAATACCCCACAGTTTCTGATACAAAACCATTTTTTATACATACTTTATTCACAGAAGATGACTATTTTCGTTATTGCACCAAAAATCATTGTTTACAGTTCCAATGGTTCCCGGCTCGTAAGCGAGGCATTTGTTCCTGGCTAAGACGAAAAGTAATTTTGTCGCTTCAACCGCGTATAGATTACCAGTAGACTTTACAACTGTGCAAATGTCAACTTCTAACATTGCAAGATGTAAAGATACGCGTAGACTAATCTGGACGTGTCACAGTGGAAATTGGAAGTTCGTTAATGTTACTGTTTCAAATTTGTATACTTTAGCATTCACCGTTGTAAAAAAGCGTTATAGTTGTGACAATGTTTTGTGCGGTGTGTATGCAATTTAAAAATAAAAGTGAATGTATATTTAACATTTTGAACAATTAATTGTTTATTCATTGAACAGTTTTAATTGGACAATGCACATTAACATATCCGACAACCGAGGAAGAAGTTGAAAAAATCATTATGCAATCTCAAAATAAATCTTGCGAGCTTGACCCTATTCCAACTTGGCTACTGAAAGAATGCAAAATTGAACTGCTACCAATAGTGACAAAACTCATCAATCTTTCGATGGAAACTGCAAGTGTGACAAGATCCTTTCAAACAACACGTATAAGACCTTTATTGAAAAAGCCAACCTTAGATAAAGAAACACTACAAAACTATCGCCCGGTTTCGAATCTGCCATATGTTTCAAAATTATTGGAGAAAGTTATCAGTAAAAGAATAGATGAACATTTGTCAGAAAACAATTTAAATGAAGAAAAACAGTCTGCATATAGGAAGTTTCACTAAACAGCTTTATTAAAGGTTCAAAACGATGTCCTACAATCATTAGATAAGAAAAATGTAACTGTCTTTGTTATGCTGGATCTCTCTGCGGCTTTCGACACCATCGACCACAAAACCCTTTTAAACCGCCTCGAACAACAGTTTGGCTTTGCTGAAAAACCATTACAGTGGGTAGCTTCCTACCTATCTGACCGCTTCCAAACGGTGAGCATCGACGGCAAGGTATCAGAACCAGCGCTGCTGACCTTCAGCGTACCCCAGGGATCTGTGTTAGGCCCAAAATTGTATACCATGTATACTAAACCTGTTGGGGAAATGTGCCAAAAATATGGACTCGGGCATCACTTCTACGCCGATGACTCGCAGCTCTACCTTTCCTTTGAACCCACCGCTGGAGCAGCCCAAAACGAAGAACTAAATCGAATTGAAAAGTGCCTCCAAGACATCATCTCGTGGATGAATACAAATATGCTCAAACTTAACACCGACAAAACCGAAGTCATTGTATTTTCAAGTCAAAACAATGCCAAGTACGTAAATGGGTTAACTGTTAAAGTAGGGGAATCGACAATTAAACCATCGCAATACGTTCGAAATCTCGGTGCTTGGTTTGATTCAAAAATGAACATGGAACACCATATTAATGCTATAAGTAGGTCAAGTTTCGGTCAGATTAGGCAAATAGGTCAAACTTGTAACATCTCGGCTAGACTATTGCAATGCATTGCTGTATGGAACACAAACATCAGCTATCAAGAAACTACAAAATGTTCAAAACACTGAGACGCGTGTTATCACAAGAACACCCCGCTATAGTCATATAACACCGATCCTAAAAGAATATCACTGGCTCCCAGTAGAAAAAAAGAATCCACTTCAAAATACTTACCGATGCGTTCAAAGCCTTAAATGGACAATCGCCTGTATATCTGAAAAACCTACTTGAAGTCTACGAACCAATGCGAAACTTAAGATCAAAGAACGAAGCGATTTCATTAGTGATTCCAACGAAGATCCAATCCGTATCATTGGCTTCAAATCTATGTGCATGTTTTACGTAGTACTTATAGTATAGGTATGATAGAGAAGTTTTATAGTATAATTGAGTAGTTTTGATCGATTTCTTTTGAAACAGTGTTGCAAAATGTATTCGTATCTGCGATACGTCTAATGTTCGTATCTAAAGCGCCTTTGAACGTGCACTCTTGCATGAAAAGGGCGCTATATAAATCCGGTATAATAAGAATGTAATAATAAAATTTGAGATGTCTCCACCATAAAAATAACATTGTTGAAAATTGAAACATTAAATATCAAACATTGTTTATTTGACCGGATATTATTTGACATGTATGTTTAATCTATAATTGCAACATGGAACATATCAGCTGAATACTCAACACGTGCAACATTTCTGGTGATAAATAATATTGGCGGTCTTTCCCTTCCATACATACAGACCTATCTGGCTGAGTACTAGCTGAATAAAATGGATTACATACCATGCGTAGAAGTGGAGTTTATAATTGTTTACACTCTATAACAATTTCAAATCGCCTTTCAAACTTATATCATAACTTTAACGTAATAGTTTAGAAATGCGTATTTAATGTTAATAAGACCACGGTCAACGCTTAAAGGCTGATTTTAGATCATAGGTTATATTTATTATTTTTAAATATGAAACACTTAAAGTATGCATCAAGTAAATATCCGGTTGACCCTTTCAATGATGCGTTTTTGCAGTCACGCACGTTCACTATCTAAAAAGCTTCACAGCTAATTGGCAATATCTTTCGTATTTTAAATAGGATGGTTATGTGTGACAATTCACTTTCATGAAATGTTGGTGTTTTTTAAGAGTGAGGGTTAACAAATAGACATTTAATGAAAATAACGTTTTTTCAGAATGAAAGGTTTTCAGAATGTATACAGTAAAAACAACTTTTTTGTTTGTATTCGGATTTTATTTAAATTCATGCAAAGGAGAAGGTATGATTCACCTTGTATTTGTATCGTTCGAACGTGTTTCATTTCTATGATGATGATTATAATTATAGTTATTTTAATATAAATTATTTATGTATTTTTATTATTATTTAACTTATGTATTGTTTTTAAATAATTTTCGGAAACAATTCAGAGTCAATTTAATATCTGGTTACGAAATAAAATGTTGAACATGTATGGTCTTTGGTAACAACTCATAGGAAATGTAATATCAAAATCAAATGTTTACAAATGTATGGTCTTCGGAAAAAAAATCAGAGTGAATATTGTAACAGGTTACGAAATCAATTGTTGGAACATTAATATAAATAGTTGTTATCATCTGGCCATGTTCATGAATAATACTGAATTACATTTTAATATAGAAATATTGTCAAGTATTATTCCAATGTGTTTCATGTGATTTTGCTTGTAAATTGATTTAATAATTATTTTCATGTTTAAACATTGCGCTTTAACAAACGTCGCCTCATTAGAAAAAGACCCATCGGTTAATGTGCATTTGCTAATTGTTGTTTCAATATATGTTTTCTAAAACGGCAAATTAAATCGGCGCTCAATATATAAATTTGCATTAGCCAAACTGATTAAGCTGATAGTTTGTTTCCACGGGCATGGTTCCATCGTAGCAGTGAAACAGTTGTAACAGTCTCATATATTATAACAATAAAACATATTATTAACACACAGTAATTAGTAATTCAGATCACATTTATGTACGAACATGTATATTATTATATGCGGTATACTACCAAGCCACGAACATGGCTTACGAGTGGGTAAGTAAACTTGTCCAAGTGAAATAATTTAATTTAATTAATACACTGCGAGTATGAGTTAACAAATAGATTGAATAATATAAACTTGTACACGGAAAGATATTATGGTAACACCCATGATGCAACAATACGGCATATCCCGTAATTTAATATATTGCGATAAAAACATACGTGTGAATATAACAAGAATGTGCGCTACTTAAAGAAATAGAACTATTGTTGTTTATAGTATGAATGTATTAAAGTAACTCTTTATCTCAAATTCACAAACACTCGTGCTATGCGAGTATTAAATGATCGAACGCAAAAGAAAGCCCCTTTGAACGTGCACTCTTGCATGAAAAGGGCGCTGTATAAATCCGGTATAATAATAATAGAAATGTTGATTAATTGAATTGTAATTTGACAATTTTTGGGTGTTATGGAATGACATTTCTGAAACAAATATTACATTAAATATAAAAATGAACAAGAACATATATCTTTAGAAAGCGTTAACATAATTAAACATACACGTACAGTAGGTACTGTGAGTCGTGTATGTAAAATTAAATACAATTAACGCATTATGTATAACGACTGCGAAAAATACAAAATAATACATAAATGTCACAACAATATGTAACTTGTTATTTTATAAATGTAATAGCTTACCTGAGACAATATATGATTTTCTTGAAAAATAAGAAATACGTCAACCTATTGAGTCTGGGATTTTCGTGCACGTGAGTCACTAGCCAGAGAACTCTAATTTTAGTAATTCAACCATAAGGTTTAACTGTTTGGATTGCTTCCCTTTGACCATTGAAATGCCTTAAATTTATGCTGAAATCCTAAGATTATAATAATAAATAGTCCTGAGTTTATGTAAATATTTTTTACCTTGCGAACTAATTATTGTAACGTTGCGAATTTGAAAAGTAATAAACATAACTGAAAGCAAAACAAAACGTTTTATAATTCATGAGTTAATTTAAAAATAAGGAATACAAAATCAATTCTATATTCGTTATTCAAACCGAAGTAGCAAATATTTCTTTGTATTTAAATCATCTAATGGTACCGTATAAAATCAAAAGACGCGTCTAATTGACAAACTAAATTACATGTCAAGAATCTGAAAAAAAAATGTATTTCGATAAAAGCCGTGCATCATTCTCCTCATGACTTGAATAGGATTACTTTTTCTAACCCAACTTTAATTTTCTACTA
Organism: Dreissena polymorpha; assembly: GCF_020536995.1. NCBI lineage: Eukaryota > Metazoa > Mollusca > Bivalvia > Myida > Dreissenidae > Dreissena > Dreissena polymorpha. Next base: position 300,581 of record NW_026273322.1, on the reverse strand, counting down.
CTACATCTAACTTTAAAAGAACACATTAAAAACACATTTACTTATGATGTAAAATCATGCATCAACGTGCATTTGTATTAGTTTTTGTTTATACGTCAATTATATTTTCGCGGATGAATAAAGAAACAGCAATCTGAGGAACTGGCATTTGTTACTTAAACAATACACTTGAATGCTTTGTTTTACTCTGATTATTAAGCTTACTCATTATATACAGCCCGAACTAGACTGGTGAGCCTTTATACCCCGATTCTACTAAGCAATGCATGTGAGAGTAGTTGCGTGTGGAGTCCATTAACATCAACCCTTGCGCGAGGTATGCTGTAGAAATGTGGTAGTATGTTTTAAGAACTGGTTTTGAACACCGTCTGATAATAGATTTGCAACAAAGAGTTCTATATCCACCATTTCAAACGCATTTATCATGTTTATGAAACACCCATATTCAATTTGAAGCATAATGTTAATAGGTGGTATGTACAGCAACACCATGCCCGCAACCCGTTGTATTCATCAACTAATACAGAATAGTATGCAAGCTAACGGAATCAGATTTATCTAGCGATATTCGGTCACTTGTTTTGGTTTATGGTATCTGCTTAACAACAGACGATGGCCACACTGAAGTCGCTAATCCAGTCAAAAAATATTCTTAAGATTTAAAAATTCATGGATTACCAGTTTTTGAAGCAATTTATTCCATAGCAAGTCTTCACTCCATGCTTTGCAATTTCTGCATTTAAATACCGCCTTAGGTTAATCGAAGCTTAATATTTCGCATTATTTTGTTTTATATAATACCATTTTAAAGTCAGTCACTCATGTTCTTATGACAAGATTTGTGGTTCACAAAATCGCCGTCTTTGACTAGGGCTTCAATCGGTCTAGCTGGGCCTGGAATTTGTCCTAATTCTTAAATGTTCTGAAGAACGTCATTGGGATCCTCTGTGCTGATGTCTTTCATACTGTCGTTTACGACTTTGGATCTCTAAATCTGTTAAGATTTTGTTGCCTCCGATACAGCTTTCATAAAGTCTTCATGTTGACTCGTCTCTTTGTTTAATATAACTTGACTGTTATCCCACAAGGGCTTACATATATAACTAATGAGCACCTAAAGTTTACTCTTTCGATCAGTTTAGTGTAATTTAAGTCCCAAATATTATTGAATAACGCTTGTTAGGTACTTTGATTGCCAAGACAATATTGTTTTTGTTTAATTATGGTTGATAATGTATAAATGTCATTGAAACAGCAGTAAACGTTTGACACTAATGTGATAACGGTTGCTCGTTCCATATGTATCACTCTGATTTTTAGCGTCGCACGTTCTGTTTGTTTTGTGTTGCTATGTGATAATAAAGTATTGAATGGTCGTTTATCGATCATTCCAGTTTTATACAGAACTTCTCACATAACTCATTTACTGTATGTATTTAAAATAAGTGTAATAATTGTAAGTTTAAGTTTCGGTTTACAAATAACCTACTTCCGATTTGTTTTTGCTATAGTTTAAGTGAAAGTGTCATTATCCGGAGTTATTGGCCTCATTGTACTTTATGATTTTGGAATCCAATGTGAAATTCAGAAAGCATTTTATTTGTTTTGAACCACTTAACGAAATGTGTTCCTTTATTTAATGGAATACATTTTAGACAATAAACTAGTAATGGAAAGTATTCGATAGTTGTCGACGTCGTTTTGTCACCCTTTTTAGGCACATATTTAATTTCTACTACGTATCTGGATAATTTACACTTGAATAAAATGGATAAAATGGAGCTATGACTTGTTTTACAACCATTTGCCTTTAATACCCCTTCACTTATTTATAAGTTATCTTTTTTTAACTTTATAAGACTACAGTCCAGAAGGGATAAGCAGAAAGACCCAGTTACTAAATCTCAAATTCTGATTTAAAATCATAGATGAAAATTAATTACAATTTGTTTTTAATTCAAACTTTGAAACACCGGAATTATGCATTAAGCAAAATTACGTTGACTCATTAAATAATACGTTTCCGTTATCACTCACGTTCGCCATCTATCTAGTCCCACAACCAATTGACATGTCAATTGTTATAATCTTGCATGACAGAAAATTTCTAAGTGTGTGGGTTGATAAATATACATAACATTGTAAATAACGGCAGTATATTTAATGTTGTCAGAATGTATACATTACAGGCGATTTTTTTGTTTTCATTCGGATTTTTTCTGAATGCATGCAAAGGGGCAGGTATGATTCCAACTATTATTTTATTTTTTAAACTTGCGTCATTTTTATGATGATGATGCTAATGACAAAACATGTAATAGTATTATCAATTATTCCTTTTTTAAACTATTGTATAGTGTTTCAAATATTTCCGGGATCAATTCAGAGGTAATATTAATTGAGGTTACGAAATTTAATGTTTGAACATGTATGGTATTCAGAAATAGTTTAGAGTCAATGTTTTATCTGAAAGCATTCATATCAAATGTTTGATAGTTTGAACATAGATGGTATTTGACAACAATATAGAGCCACAGTTGTATTACAGGTTACGAAATCAAATGTTTCAAAATGCATGTTTTTCAGAAAACATTTCAGAGCCAATGTTATTGCATGTTAATTGTGCATGTCTGGTGACAAATATGCACTACACTATTCATGTAAACTTACATGAAACACTTACCAGTGAGTTTCTCACTTCATCCATAGTTAAGTGGATTTTTTTTTAATTTTCTAAAGCAGGTGCTTCTGTAGTTTGCACTTCATATGCTTATAATGTCCTTTTCCATCGTTGTTTGATGTCTGAAGGGGTGGAGCCACACCATTGAACTGTGATCTGCCATCTGTACAGTCCCGGAATGGGCTGTTGGCTAGTCTTTAAAGTTTACGTTAGGCCAGGATAAAGAGTGATCCATCTTGGAACATAACTTCTATTCTGAAAACAATGTGTTTTTTTCTGGCAGGAAATATTGATGGCTATTATTTTAACCTTTAAGCGACGGACGAGTGGCAAATTTCACTTATGGCTGTTGGTCCACTTGGATGTGCCATGACAACTTTTACCAAACTGTAGCTGAATGGTTGACGTTTAAAGTCTTCTTAATGATGAGATCTGAAAATAAGATAAAACAGCAATTTTGAATTTACATAAAACTGATAATATTAAAATTCTATTCATCGTTAAATAAAAAACACATGCCACTCAGGTTACCGAATTTGTTCTTGTCAGACTTCCGAGTAATTTAGAAATTCTAGTTAATGCAATCCGACATACATGTCACTAAGGTTATGGAAAGTTTCAAGTGTTTGTTTTCAGCCTGCCCGCTCGGCAGGTACAGCGTAAACTGTTCCAAACAATGCCATTGCCGTGTTGGCCCATGTGACAAGGTTACGGGTGCATGTGCAAATGGTGGCTGCACAGACGGGTGGAAAGGAATAGCGTGTAATGAAAGTAAGTTTTTAAATAATATAAGTGAAATGAAAACACAAATATAAAAATATCTCATATATTTAAATGAGATGGAAAGCATCTGCATATAATACTCTAAGGATCGGACAACAAACTAGCTGTTTTTACACATTAAATATATGTTTGAACACATATACAATGCACAAAAAGTTGGGATTGGTTTTGGTAGTTATGTTAGCATAATAAATTATTATATTTATCGTAAAACAAAGCACATGTCACTCAGGTTACCAAAATTGTCAAGTGTATATGTTTTCAGCCTGTCCAATTGGAAGTTACAGTGTTAACTGTTCCAAGCAATGCCATTGCCGTGTGGGCATATGCGACGGTGTTACGGGTGCATGTGCAAATGGGGTCTGTAAAGACGGATGGAAAGGAAAAGCGTGTAATGAAAGTACGTAGTCAAAGTATATTATTTAAACACACACGGAAATATTTAAGAAATGTATCGTGGCTGTGAAAAACATAGGTATCATTAATTCATATTTATCATCTACACGTAAAAGACAACACTTGCGAAGACACGCGTGCTAAATTTATACAATATTATTGGAAATACGATATTGAATTTCCGTACAACTGGTAATTTTTAAAATCTATTTTATTGGAAAATAAAACACATTTCAGTCAGATTATCAAACTTTCACGTTCTTTTTTCAGCCTGCCCAATCGAAAGTTACAGCGTAAACTGTTCCAAGCAATGCCATTGCCGTGTGGGCATATGCGACGGTGTTACGGGTGCATGTGGAAATGGGGTCTGTAAAGACGGATGGAAAGGAATAGCGTGCAATGAAAGTACGTTGTCAAAAGTATATTATTAAAACAAAAACGCAAGCCTCAAACAAATATCTCATAAATGAAAATATGATAGGAAACAACCGCATTTAAAAATATAGAAATCTGACAATTCATTGACCATTTTAGCTTCGTACAAGTGCAATGAAATGTATGAACACCTATAAAATGCACAGCAATATCTGTATAGATTTGGTTTAATTATTGAGCATATTAATGAAATTCACATAAACAGTGATAATCTGTATTACGTAATTGCACATAAAAGACAAAACTGACAAAAACAAGCTTGCTTTATCGATACAATCCTATTGGAACAACAACTTTGAATTACCGTTACACTGGTAATTTTTCAATTCTCATTCATTGTAAAGCAAATGCAAGTCAATCAGGTGCACAAAATGTTCAAGATTTTGATTTCAGCCTGCCCAGTCGGTAGTTACAGCGTTAACTGTTCCAAGCAATGCCATTGTCGCGTGGGCGCATGTGATCGTGTCACAGGTGCATGTGGAAATATGGTCTGTAAAGACGGATGGAAAGGAATTGCGTGTAATGAAAGTAGGTTGTAAGAGGATATGATAGAAGCTTAAAGCACAGAAACATAACAAATACATCAATTATGCAAATAACGTACGAATATAAGAATGCAGACATCTGACAATAGAATTAACAGTTTTATTCCTACATGTGCAAAGATATGTAGGAACACATACATAAGGTACAGCAATATCGGAACATATTTGTAGTAATTATTTGAGCATATTAATTAAAGGGACATTAAAAGTATTACAGGTAATTTATATCACGTAATTGCAAATGGAAGACAAAACTAATAAGACCCCGTAGTAGTATTATTACTATATTATTCAAACTACTATTTTGAATTCACGTATTATTGGTAATTTTGGAATTCTATTTAATGCTATCCGACATACATGTCACTCGGGTTATGGAAAGTTTCAAGTGTTTGTTTTCAGCCTGCCCGCTCGACAGTTACAGCGTAAACTGTTCCAAGCAATGCCATTGCCGTGTTGACCCATGCGACAAGGTTACGGGTGCATGTGGAAATGGGGTCTGTAAAGACGGATGGAAAGGAATAGCGTGTAATGAAAGTAAGTTTTTAAATAATATAAGTGAAATGAAAACACAAATATAAAAATAGATCATATATCTAAATGAGATGGGAAGCATCCGCATATAATACTCTAAGGACCGGACAACAAAATAGCCCTTTTTACACATTGAAATATATGTCTGAACAAATATACAACGCACAAAAAGTTGGGATTGGTTTTGATAGTTATGTAAGCATAATAAATTATTCTATTTACAATGTATCGTAAAACAAAGCAAATGCCACTCAGGTTACAAAAATTGTCAAGTGTTTGATTTCAGCCTGCCCAATTGGAAGCTACAGTGTTAACTGTTCCAAGCAATGCCATTGCCGTGTGGGCATATGCGAAAGTGTTACGGGTGCATGTGCAAATGGGGTCTGTAAAGACGGATGGAAAGGAAAAGCGTGTAATGAAAGTACGTAGTAAAGTATATTATTAAAACACACACGAAAATATTTAAGAAATGTATCGTGGCTGTGAAAAACATAGGTATCATTAATTTCTATTTATCATCTGCACGTGAATGACAACACTTACGAAGACACGCGTGCTAAATTTATACAGTTTTTTTAGGAATACGATATTGAATTTCCGTACATCTGGTAATTTTTAAAATCTATTTTATTGGAAAATAAAACACAGTTCACAGTCCACAACTTTCACGTTCATTTTTCAGTCTGCTCAACCGGAAGTTACAGCGTTAACTGTTCCAAGCAATGCCATTGCCGTGTTGGCCCGTGCGACGGTGTTACGGGTGCGTGTGATATTGGGGTCTGTAAAGACGGACGGAAAGGATTAGCGTGCAATGAAAGTATGTTGTCAAAGTATATTATTAAAACAAAAACGCTTACCTCCAACAAATATCTCATAAATTAAAATATGATTGGAAGCAATCGAATTTAAAACTCTAGAAATCTGACAATTCGTTGGCCATTTTAGCTTACTAAAAATGCAAGGAAATGTATGAACACATATACAATGCACATCGATATCGGAATAGGTTTGGTTTAATTATAAGGCCTATTAATGACATTCACATACACTGTGATAATCTGTATTACGTAATTGCACATGAATGACAAAACTGACAAAAACAAGCTTGCTTTATGAATACACTCCTATTTGAACAACAACTTTCAATAACCGTAACACTGGTAATTTATTTTTCAATTCTCATTCATTGTAAAGCAACATGCAAGTCAATCAGGTAAACAAAATGTTCAAGTGTTTGATTTCAGCCTGCCCAGTCGGTAGTTACAGCGTTAATTGTTCTAAGCAATGCCATTGTCGTGTGGGCCCATGCGACGGTGTCACGGGCTCATGTGGAAATATGGTCTGTAAAGACGGATGGAAAGGAATTGCGTGTAATGAAAGTAGGTTGTAAGAGGATATGATAGAAACAAAAGCAGAAATACAAAACAAATACATCATATATGTTAATAAGATAGGTAGCGTGCGAATATAACGATGCAGACATCTGACAATATAATGACCATTTTTATTCGTTGATGTGCAAAGATATATAGGAACACATACATAATCTAGAGCAATATCGGTACATATTTGTATTAATTATTTGAGTTTATTAATAAAAGTGACAAATACAGTATTCCCGGTAATGTCTATGACGTAATTGCACATGAAAGACAAAACGTATAGGACACCGGTGTTTAATTAATACAATGTTATGCAAACAACTATTTTTAATTTATGTATGACTGATAATTTTGAAATCTATTTAATGCTATCCGAAATACATGTCACCCAGGTTATGGACAGTTTCTATTGTTTGTTTTCAGCCTGCCCAATTGGAAGTTACAGCGTTAACTGTTCCAAGCAATGCCATTGCCGTGTGGGCCCATGCGACAAGGTTATGGGTGCATGTGGGAATAGGGAGTGTAAAGACGGATGGAAAGGAATAGCGTGTAATGAAAGTAAGTTTTTTTTAAATAATATTTGGTAAAACAAAAACATAAACATGAAATATGTCTCATATATTTAAATGAGATAGGATGCATCCGCAAATAATTCTCTAAGAATTGGACAACAAATAAGCCTTTTTAAACAATAAAATATTTGTTTGAACACATATACAACGGATAAAAATGTTAGGATTAATTTAGATTAGTTATTAAAGCATATTTAATGAATGTACATTAAAAGTGTCAACGTTTCTGACGTTTTTGCACATGAAAGACAATACTTACAAAGGCGCATTTTACACGATACGTGTGCCCTTTACACGATGCTAATGGAAAACGAATTTGAATTTAATTATGATTAGTAATTTTTAATTCTTTTGATTGCAAACGAAAGACATGTCACTCAAGTTAACAAAATGTACACATGTTTGTTTTCAGACTGCCCACTCGGAAGTTACAGCATAAACTGTTCCAAGCAATGCCATTGCCATCTTGGCCCATGCGACGGTGTTACGGGTGCATGTGGAAATGGGGACTGTAAAGACGGGTGGAAAGGAATATCGTGTAAGGAAAGTAAGTTGTCAAAGGATAGTATTGAAACAGAATACATAAACATCAAACAAATATATCATGCACGTAAATAAGATAGGTAGCGACAGTATAAAATATTAAAGAAAACTGACAACATATTGGCCATTAATTATTCGTACATGTGCAAAGATATTTATGAACACATATACAATGAACATCAATGTAGGGATTTATATCGATTTGTTATTTGAGCATATTAATTCAATGTAAATAAACAGTGTCTATGTATATGACGTAATTGCGCTACTAATGGTGCTAATACTACTACTACTACTACTACTACTACTATTACTACTACTACTACTACTACTACTATTACTACTACTACTACTATTACTACTACTACTACTACTACTACTACTACTACTACTACTACTACTACTACTACTACTACTACTACTACTACTACTACTACTACTACTACTACTACTACTACAACTACTACTACTACTACTACCACTACTACTACTACTATTACTACTACTACTTCTACTACTTCTTCTACTACTACTACTACTACTACTACTACTACTACTACTACTACTACTACTACTACTACTACTACTACTACTACTACTACTACTTCTACTAGTCTACTACTACTACTACTACTACTACTATAACAACAACTACTACTACTACAACTATTACTACCACTACTATATATATGTGTGTTGTAGCCGGAGAATCTATTTCTACAACAAAGCATCAACAAGTACAATCGGAAGCTTACATGTCTATTTCTGTGAAAGCGTATAACGCCTTGTTTGCTGCAACGACATCTGTATCTTCAGTCCTTGGAGTGGTTGTTGTTGCTGTTATAGTATTGAGTGTGGTGTACATTAGAAAACGAAGACGACATCACAAGTAAGATAAAGATTTTGCATATATTGACAAACTACTTAAAGAATCAGTTTCGATGCAAGCAATTTATTTTAATTATTACGAACAGATACTTTAATAGATATTTTGTGTTACGTGCATGCATTCATGAACAGAACACTTTTATTGCGATTTGAATACGTTTGTAAAATAAATGTTCGCATTGAATTTGTATATAAACTCTTCATAGATATATTGCTTTCCAAGTATCAATAAAAAATAAAAAGACATGTTCTGTTATTTTAATGCCACTTATAAACTGCTATAAAACAGATATTGTCTGATATAGCAGAGATATCGATGATTTCTTTCAGTAAGAGTACATGCAAATTGTAATGATTTTAGTAAGCAATAACAATATTATCAGAGTATGCTGAGTCATGTTATGACTCTTTATTGAACTACAGCGCTTTAAATTGAACTACAGCGCAATCAAAATACGTTTTTTAGCTTACATCATGTTCAACACATTTTACGGTAAAGACGGATGTATCATATTATTAAAGATTTACTGGAGGGACCCCTGCTAACTCAGAATCTTCTCCTCAAAATGTATATGACGACTTGTTAACATCCAGGAACCCTAGCAACTATGACTGCCTTCAAATGCCCACTCGTGAGTAAAACCCCATCCCTTTTTGGTATACAAACTTATATCTGCACTCGTTCTTATTTATACTACGACCTCTTTAGTATTAACATCCAATTGCATTAATCTTTAAAGCATGATACAATATTATACACATATACAAATATGCATATTTTTAAAGAAAATCGTGGAACGATTGAAATACTCCGAAATTTAAAACCGCAAATATTACCTGTATAATCAAATTGGTAAAAAAAGAAACAAAGTGATACTCTAAGTAAGATGTATTTTATTAATGCTAAGAGGCAAAGTGTCTTTCTACATATCTATCTAAAATGTCATAACACATTTACATGTGTTTGTTTTCCGGAAAACCTCTGTAAAGAACCTTCACTGCGAAACATCGTTAAATTTTAACTACATAGAACTATATTAAATATAAAGGTATGGATATTAAATATCAAATAAATACATCAACCAATAGATCATATAGCGTTAATGTGTAATATTAATTTGTTTTTGTATTTGTCATTTCAGCTGTCGCACAGGGATGCACATATAATGTTGAATATGCAAACGTCACTTTGACGAATGGTGTCAATAATATATACGTTTAGAAGTGTCAGCGTTCAGTGTAAACTTTTGTATATAGATATTTGCTTTTAAATTGAGTTCTCGAAACATTGATAAACAAGTGGTATACTACATTGAAACACACAATAAAACTGGAGCTGTTTTCTGAGATGTGTAAACGTGTACCAGATCCAGAAATTGATACTTTTTTGTTTAAAGCTAAATAGACAGAAGAAATAGGCAGGTTTCTATGTCAGTAGCATCAGCGGGTCAGAAAAATACTCGTTCTTAGCCAACATTACCTACCAATATCTAGTAAACGCCTGTTCAATGGCATAGTAATGTAAAGGATTTGGTGTACTTGAACACAGATCAAGGTAATGTTTGGGTAATCTGTAAATTTTGTTTGATCAACCATATTGACACATAATGTCATCAAGAGATATCATCAAATACTCTTATATATTTCTACATGCGTTTAATATGTTTTGTTATTTCGAAGTACAAAACTTTTTACCATTCTGTAATATTAGTATGCACAATAATTTGCTATTCATAGTAATATGTTAATGCATTGCTCAAACAACCTTGATCAACTCGATAAATAAACACACAAATCAGCTTAAGTGAGACGATTTAATAAATGTACCTCTGATTACATTCAGTATCCATAGTTTGATCATTGCTGCTACTAAACACATGCTATGCAGACTTATTAGTGCGTATTAAATACATCATAATAATCCTTGTGAATAGAAGTATTTATGAATTAAAGTATACATTGTTTTTGTTTGTAAGATACAAGTCTCAAAAACGCAAAAAGAGAATATTTACGTTAACAAGGAGAACTGCAAGATTTTCTTATTGTCCGCTATGTACATGTAAATAATGTATTATGCTATCTTCTCGTCCTTTCGTGCCTCTTAACTATTTTTACCGCGCATGCGCATACACTGGCTGGTATTTTTAGCATTGTTTAACTTTTATTTCGTCATTAAAATACTATATTAAAACGAAACACAAAGAAAACAGTATTTGTTTACATATTTGCTAAATATTTACCTCGTTAAGGTGAAGGTCAATGATCTGTATCATGCAGAAGAATTTTCTCATTGGATTCGTGCTCTTTCTTGACCGCGTTCTAAATGGGGCACCATGTGGGGAATTTTCTTATAAATCACATATTTAAATGGCTATTTTCTTCGACACACTGGCACGTGTATAACTCGATATTGGCGTTTTATTTTATAATATAATATTCCATCCGAGAGCAGGTATGTAATGATTTTAATCAACTAATTAATTGTGTTTTAAATTTAATCTTCTTTTTACACTTAAAAATAACATATATAAACGAAACTTTTAACATTGTAAGTAACACAATTGACCCATGTCTGATTAGCTGCACAACTAAACTTCACAATTAGGGCATACGAAACGGTCGTTTCTCCTTACAACGCGCGTTTTCGTGCAGAATTTTAGGTGCACCCAGTGGCTGCAAATGGCGCACTCGCCCCACGTGAGGATTTTTAAGAACGTCGAGTCGGGCAGGTTTGGTGGCGATATCATCCTGCAGACGCAGCACAGGTCTTTTTCTTCCGGCTCGAACTCCATCTCAGAATCACTGCACAATGCGTCTTTTGCTGTGGCAGTAGACTTGTTTTGGGATTGAGATTCCGATAGGCGCTTTCTGCAGGTTTTGCCTTTTTTCGTCGATGTTGTTGTTGCATGCGTTGAGGTTGTTGATGTACTGGGAGTTGCGTTTTCTTTATCGTATGTTTGCAGCTCCTCAGCATATGCTTCTTCTGTAATAGCCTTCCCCCCTGGCTTGGGTTTTGTGTTTTTGGCTTTAGGTTGCTTAGAGGCCTGGCAGACGCATGTAAACTTTTTTTCAGCCTTCAACAAGAGGTACTTTTCAACTGCTTCTTTTCCGGATTTAATTTCCATAATTTTGAACAGGGGTGATGTCTCTCGGAAGGCTTCGCTTGGATAAAGCTTATCTGCAGGAACAACCTCTGGGCAGCATGGGAAAATGCCAGTTTTTCGGAAGCCTGCGACTATGTTGGCTGGAACCATGGCCTTTAGATACGCTTTGCAAGCAATTTTCGCCATCATATATTTCGTGACAGTTTCACCAATGTGCTCCTGCATAAACTTGGCACATTCACGGTAGTAATATGATTTGAATGGGCCGAAAATCGACACGTCCAGAGGCTGCAGGATGTGCGATGTGTGGGCAGGCAAAACAAAGAGGATGATATTCTCTGCTTTGGCCCATTCAGTAAGTTGCCTGGAAACATGCGAGGAGTGGCCGTCATAAATGACAAGTATCGGCGCTTGGTCCGTTGAACCCCTGCATACATTCGGGAGGAAATGGTCCTTCAAATAATGCTGGAATATTTCGGCATTTGACCAGCCACTTTCGGACATTGTGAATTTCGAACCAGGTGACGAGCCGTTCATTAGTTCAGGGTTGCTTCGTTTCCCTTTGAAGACGAAAAATGGTGGTATATGATTACCGGCTGCGTTAGCGCATGCGATTAATGTCGTGGTTGTTGAGCGGGGCGAGGTAACAGCCTGCGGCTTACTGCCAGTGGCAGCGATGACATTAGGGGGCCTGTGTTCGGGTTGAATCCCGGTTTCATCTATGTTGTAGATGAGATGAGGTTTGTCGGTCAGATTGTGTTTCTCCACTACTTCCCCGAGGTTTTTGAAGTAGCTTTCAACGATCTCCGGCGTTGAGTTTTTCGCACGGCCACTATCCAGGGCGCGTGGTTTTATGGAAGAGAGCCTGCCTGTCCATCTCTTTAGAAAGCCATACAACCAATTTATACTTAATGGCTTGTTGGTAGGGCGTTTCCCTAAATGTTCGGCCAGTTCCCCAGCCAGGTGCTGGACCTGTACATTGGTGTAACCATATCCGAGCTGGGACATGCTCTCCAGATGCTCCACCAAACCCGTTTCCTCTTCTTTTGAAAAGATTAACTCGGAGCCCAATCCAATATTAAATGGATCTACTTTCCCTTTTACACGATCTCTTAATGTTTGAATTGGCACATTATATGTCAATGCAGCCCTTTTAACTGGCATCCCGTTCTCCTTTACCGCAGCATATGCATTTTTGAGGGATTCTGGACTGTACCTACGATATTTATGATCCGGTATTTTGGTAGGGTTCGGCTGAAAACAAATATGTGCTCAACTAGACGACAAATAATTGTTTTTCGATCAGATAACTTTTTGATCATATGTTTATTTGTGAATGTATAAAAATGTCAAGAATCAGAATGATTATTTCAATCTGTGATGGATCAATAAACATGGTAAATTTATATTGGGAACTGTCAGATTCTACAATGCGCTAATTGATATTTAATTTATTTGCGCACCATGAGTTGTTCTTCAGTGAGTTACAATACCCCGTCGGGACCCTCAAAGCGCTCCGAAATCAATAGAGCGTTAACTTTGGTACAAATACATAACAAAATGGCTGACACATGTAAACAGAGTTTGGAAACTCATTTTTACTAAGGTGAAAGTGACCTATAAGGCATTCATACCTGATTAAATAATTAGTTAAACGTTAATTTTAGCATTTTATTTACGTGTTGTGGGACATTACCTGTTTAAATCGCATTTTCCACGGCAAAATACACAACAGTTGTAAAAGCTCGATCAACATGCATAGAAACCGGGCACGTGCAGTATTTGGTGACAGCGATAATGACGTATTAAAATGAGCACGAATCCAATGAGAAGACACGAAAGTATGAGAATGAGGCATAATTGCATAGTTATTATATTATTATTTTTTCATTTATATATTATGAATTGCTGTTTATGTTACATAAACAACAAAAGAAACCGAAAGCGACTTTGGTTTTGTAAGCGTTTTCATGCATGAAATATAAAATTTATGGGCAGCGTTGCATTAAGAAATATTGTTCGATGCTTCGTTTATTATCGGCTACTATGCATCAGGTTTAAGTTCCGATTCGTACAAATTAAATTCAGAGGAAGTAAGCCCGATTATCTTAATATTTCATTATAAATCTAAGAAATCTAAGAAAACGCATATTCAGTTAATGTTTAAGCTATCCATGAACAAAATGTGGAAGTGAAAAACTAATTGCATTATATATCTGGATCTCTGACCTAGGTACAGGACAGGTACCCACACGATAAGCATAGGTTCAGGCTTTGGTAGTGGACTTGGAAATACAATGTATATGTACAGGGTTGTTCTTGAATGGCACAGGAGTACCATTTTTGAAATTCAAACCTATTAGTACCATTGATTTGGAAATTTAACTGTGCTTATTGGACCTACTGTACTGATACTATGGTACGCATAGGCACATGCAGGTACATTTTTACTACCCGATAACCTTATGCTTATGTTAGGCACAAACAGGTAGAAATGTAAGTCCGGTCAATTGACTGGTAACAACATGATTGGCATAGGCTCGGGCTGATTTGCGTTTCTTACATGGATACTGGAAGTGTACACACATGGTTCGCGTAGGTTAGATAGGTACATAAAAATGTATATACAATTGTTATAAAATGATTATATTATTATTGTTGTTTTCACTGAAAGAAACGCACTTAAACAATGTTCAAAATCTAGATATGCCCCTCCCTAAGGGACCGGTATCTCACCCTAAATTAACATTTCAAAAGATTTTCCAGGTACTGGACCGGAACCCACATGGGTTGCATATGCTTATACAGTAACCGGGAAGTAAAATCTTACCAGTCTTAAGTACGTTTTTATTACCAAGGTTGTGCCCGCATAGTTACAACGGTATAAGGAAGGTATAAGGAAGGTACATTTACACTACCCTTATACTGGACTGGTACCCACATTGACATCATAGGCTCAAGCCACGTTTTGTTCCCCAGAGCTTCTAAGCAAAGTGTCAGCGCTGTGCACAAATTTCACCATTAGAGGTACCTTTTTTCTTGAATTTCCAAAATAATTACCTCTGTTCCTGACTTTTAGAACCCCGTGTACCTCATTGTCCAATTATCTGTGTTTGCTTGTTTGAGTTCAAATGTAATCTAGAAATTTAAATAGGAAGCATTAAATTAACACATAAGTCGAATAAATGGCCACCTGTTGGTTTATGACCCTGTTCCTTCAAAAACTCCTGGCGAAAGGCTTGGCGACTGGAATGTTTTTACTACCAAGTTAATGTGCCGGTACCATAGTTTCGTTGGTTAATGGTTTACTTACAAAATATTCCATAATTTATCATAAGTATACTGTGATCAGTGAAAACTACAGCTTATTTTCACAAATAATAACTATAACATTAAACGAGACGTTGTTAAACTGCACGTATCATCATGAAAATAAGTTATTTAGATCATTTTACGTTTATGGTATATGCAATTCTGTAAAATAAAAAAAAATTTTGCGATCCAATATAGGAACGTCCCAAGACAGACCAAAACACATTTGAATATGGAAAACTTAGTAACGCTGATAATCACATCGTATCTCAGGGCAAAATACAATATTAGCTCACATGAACTGAATGTGTATATCGTTTCTTTCAATTAATACATACACTCAGCAAACACAAGTAATTATTTATGACCAAGAGGAAAATAATTGTAAAACCTTAAGAGTACAAAGT